>NW_019949082.1:0-12508 GCF_002910315.2 Salvelinus sp. IW2-2015
TCTTTGTCGTAACCTGATAGTGTAATAACCACTGTCGTAACCTGAGTGTGTGTCCATGTCGTAGCTATAGTGTAATAAACCATGTCGTAGACCTGATAGTGTTAATAACCATGTCGTAACCTGATAGTGTAATAACCCATGTCGTAACCTGATCTGTAATAACCTCATGGGTCTAACCTGATGTGTAATGAGACCATGTCGTAGCCTGATGTGTATAACCATGCGTAACCTGATAAGATGTTAATAAACCATGTTCGTAACCTTGATAGTGTAATAAGTCCATAGTGTTACACACTGATAGTTAGGTAATGTAATACATGATAGCTTCTCTAGCTCTACAATGATAGTTTCTTTACTTCGCGTTCGATTACGTTGTACACCTGGTAGTACGTTATTAGTCTTATAACATCTAGTCGATGCTTGGTTTTGTAATATCCTTAGTGCTCAGTTAATACCTGAATAAGTCTTGAGTCATTATACCATGTCAGGTCACGGTACGTTGACTACAGTGTATATGAACGTATATTGTGATCGTCCTAGTAGTTACTGACTAAGATTGTAGATACTCTAAACCTATGTGTCGTTTAGCTTCCCGATGGTGTTCGGTTATTAATCCTCCATGTCCCTTATAAGTCTTCATTGTTCCTAGCTTAACTCGTTAGTTTTATATATCGATTGTAAGCTAAAACCATTGTATTCGTAGGTATCTGTATGCTCGTCATATTTATACCCAATGTGTCTAGTAGTCACTGATCTAGCATGTTATAGTTCATCGCAGTTCCGCTTAATGAACTCCTGTAGACCTGCATAATAACCATGTTCGATTGTGCTCTGAGTAGTAGGTCACTATGCATAATCCATGTCGTAGCCTACGATATGTTGTGTACTATACACGATCCGTTGCTACGTCAGCTTTGATTATGGTGTTAATAACCTCATTATTCGTAGCTACCTATCATGCGTCTTATAGTCCTAGCTACCATATAGTCTTTATAGTCTAGACTGATCGCTATAGTCTGTATAGTTTACCTACGCCATCGATCAGGATAGCTAGCTGAGTGTGTATACCATGTCGGTCATCGCTAGTTCGCATCTCTACGTGTACCATAACCATTGTCGTTGAGCTCTGAATTCGTATTAACCATGTCGTTATAGTCACGTAGCTCCTACGCAATAGTGTAATATATAATCTACAGTGGTATGTTATAAGTCCTAGCTACCTCGATATAGTTCTTATTGTGCTATTAGGCTTCCGATAATAACCATGTCGTTATGATAGCTCTCTTATAGTTCCCTAGTACCATGATGTTAGTGTCTATATATAGTCCATGTCGTACCTGATAGTCTGAGCTAACCATAACTACGCTCGTACACGGTACCTGGATAGTGGTATGATACCATCTTCGTGGGCGTGCCTGATAGTGTAATAACCATGTCGTTCAAACCTGATCCATACTGTGAATATAACTCACTCGTCCAGAGTTAACCGATTCTCCTGTTTGTGGCTCTGTTGTAGATGAACTCATTCGTATACGTAATCTTCCCAATTACAGAATAGTGTTAACAATAGACCATGTCGTAACTGAATTCGACTGTAAACTTTACCAGCCATTGTCGTTACCGTGAATAGTGAAGTGTAGCATAATATCCTATTGTCCAGCAGCTTAGCAGCGTAGGATAGTGTTGATTTGTGAAAGTAACGCCTTGGTCACGTTCAAGGCCTAGTGTACGTGGCCTACAAAACCCCGACCTCAACCTCCAGTATTAATAACCTGGTTGTGCGTATCCTGATTAAGTTTTGATCGCGACATGATAGCGCTCTGAGAGTAGCCTAGGACTCAGCTCGATAACATTATCGATGCTAGCGCATAGTGCTGGTTGGATGCTTTCCTATCTCATAAGCTCCTGTATTAGCGCTGTAAAGTCGTTTTATAACAGGTGAGTACGGCTGTTTTGGACGTGATAGTCATGATGGATGTTAACCGACGATAGCTCAGGTGCTATGTTACTCGTAGTATGGCCATAACACAACGTCGTGTAGGACTATTCTCTAGAGATCTTAGTGTAATACCATGTCGACCTGCATCATCTTGTTTGAAACAGTAGTTGTGCATTTACATTAAACTCAGTAGAATTCGTTTTGGCCAATAAAGTCCTGATAGATGAATTAATAGTGAATCATGCGCTACGCTTAAGAATTGTTTCACCTTGGTTCGTATTGCCTAAGTAACGCATCTAAGTCGGCTCATGCTTCCATTATAGTGGTAGGATCTTCATAAACTGTCTCCTTGGCTCAGTGTGTGTAATACCTAACTCGATGTGTATGCTCATGCTAGGTAGTAATTCACCTGTCGTATACACTGAATCCGATGAATGATGACAAACTAACCATTGTCGTTTTCTAATAGCCGGTGTGTCGATTAATCAAAAGAGGTAGCAACTTGTAAGATTTGAATGGTTAAAGTATTCTATGTTTTTCGCATTTCTAGTCACTGATAGTAGTTTGTAGGATACCATGTTCGTGTGCCTATTAATAGATATGATGATATATTTATAGGTAATAAGTTGAAGCACATGATCCGTAACCTTCATGATGTATGTTTAGTTAGAATAGGTATACGCTTGTTGATTCATAAGCTGATCAGTTCTCAGTAACTATTTATATTCCATGTACGATGAATACTGTCTTTAGTGTAAACCATTCAACCATGTGCTCGTATTCGTACTGATAAGTGTGAGATTAGGACACATGTCGTAACGGTCGTAGATTCTAAATACTAACTCACACTCAATGTGTTCGAGGTGTTTACAGTAGGCACTGTGTTACGTGATGATCGATAGAACTAAAATGTTCGCTTATAAGATCGTGTAGTAGTAAATACCCTTTCCATCATGTCACTCGTACGTATTCACTTCGATAGATGTTTCTATAGACTTCATTGGTATCGTCAGCTAGTATTATTGTGTAGGACGTAACTGCGCGCATTCGCTAGCGCACTTGGTAGTCCTGTCTCAGGTAGGTCTACATGTCGTAAGACCTGCTGAAAGATAACTGCAGATGTAATTGTGATAGGCCGCATGGGCTGTAGCCTGCTGAGCTAGTTGTTTCCTAATATCTAGTATAACTCGCAAATATTCTGATAGTCCGTAGCTCCTGTGATGATGCTTGGTACAGGTATAATACTATGTCATGTGTTGATGCGACTTATATCTCGTAGAGCCTCATTTAGTAAACCGTCGTGCAGACCTTACGATCCTTTTTAGCTGTCAAACCTCGACGCCATGTACGTATTGGACTGTAGTAGATCGCTCAGTAGTCAACAACGAGCTGCTCGTTATACCCTGATGTAGTCTCATAACTCACATGCGTACGTATCTACTTAGGTGGCTAGTCGCTCCCGCTCTATGTCGTAAGACACTAGAGTATGCGTGTGTTCAATATATCGCACCAGTGGTCTCGTCTTAGGCCTGATCCCTAGTATATAATTCCACTAGTACGACGTAATCATTTCAAGTCCGTCAAATACACCCTGGTCGGTTCCCAGTCAAGCGATGCTTAGAGGTATTATTAGAACCATAGCTCGATATGTGCCTGTTGTGTACGCTTAGTAACATCAGGTCGTAGGCGTTCTTTAACTGAGTTAGCATAGATAGGCTACCATCGATCCTGATAAGAAGCCTCTTCACGCTGTATAGTTTTGTTTACCTGTTTGACACGCCGTGCTTTACGCATAACCTGACTCAGTAGTAACTATTACCTAGTGTCGTAGCACTCGCACCTATGGCGTGGTCATTATGAGCATACCTGTTACGTAGCTCTGAGGTGATAGTGTGTACAGAGTTGACGCGTCTTGCCTCATTAGCACTGAATAGTGTTATAATTACTTTACCAATAGTGGTAGACCTATAGTGTCCAATTTGAACCATGTCATGTTGTATTCGCATAGATATGTGTTGATACACCATAGCTCTGTAATCATTCGATAGTGTAATAAACCGTGCTCTGTGCTTACGCTCCTGTGCACGCTGCTGAGATGAGCCATGTACGTTAGCCTGGTGAGTGTTATAACACTATGCTCGATATAGTGCTATCGTGGATGTGTCATCTAGGCCATGTTCGTGGAGCTTGGGTATAGTGTAAATTAACCAATGTCGTCCATAGCATGATAGTGATAGATGAATCCTTTGATATCGTAGGTAAAGGCTAGATTCGTAAATAACATTGCTCAGTAGCTGCCTGGTAGTGTAATTATTAGGCTCGCTCAATGTCGTTTTGACCTGAAGTAGATGTTAACTCAACCATTGTGTAGCCTTATAGTGTAATAACCATGTCGTAGCTGATGTTGTAATAACCATTGTCGTAACCTGGTAGTGTAATAACCATGTCGTAGCCTTATAGTGTAATAACCATGGTCGTAGCCTGATAAGTGTAATAACCACGTCGTAGCCTGATGCTGTAATAACCATGTCGTAACCTGATAGTGTAATAACCATGTCGTAGCCTGATATGTTAATACCCCTACTAGTGGATGTCTATTACATCCTGACTAGTGTGATTTACTGTCGAGCCTACCGGGATAGTGGTTAGGAGCTAATTGCCATGTCCGTTAAATACTCTAGCTTATGTGTAATACCATGTCGTAGCTCTGGTCGTGTAGATATACTTCAGTCGTAGCCATGAAATGTAGTTTTATGTAACGATGTGCGTAGCTCTGTTCTGGTTCTTAACCGAATGTCGGTGACCATGAATAGCTGTTTTATCATGTACGTAGCTAGGTTAGAAGTACATAAACCATGTTCGTACCTCCTGATCTGTTAATAACCATGTCTGTAGGCGCTTAGTGTAATAAGGGCATGTCGTAAACTGATTTGTGCTATAACATCGGTCGTAGCCTGGGTAGTTAAGAATAACCAATGTCGTCAGCCGGAATGAGTTATTAACCCCACACACCCCCCCCGCCCACCCCTCCCCCCACCCCCCCCCCCCCCCAACCTCTCCCCCTCACCACCAACCCCCCCCCGCCCCGCCCCAGCGACTGTCGTGCCTGATAGCTGCAATAAGCTGCATGTACAGTAATCTCCTGATAGTTAGTAACCCGTACGATGAAAGAATAGTGTGTAATAACCCATGTTCGTAGTCTGGCCTGCCGTGTAAACTCATGTCATAACCTTGATTTAGTGATATGGAGGCGCTAAATCTAGTAAAGGAAGACTTGGATTCTAGCTCTATAACGGTGATCACTTCAGTTTCCATAACCTGAGACGTGTTATATATGGCATGAGAGGTCCTTCTAGAACAGACTGATGTTATAACTGCTAGAGTATAGTGTAAAGCATCCGACTCAGACTGACAACAGACCACTGACTGCTCACTGCTGTAGTTCATTCAGCTATCAGGCAAGCAGCTGGAAACTCCAGAGACAAGCTTCTGCATTACATAGCTTACATCGTCTTATAACTATACTAGTAGCTTTTAATTGCACGGCTGGTACAACCGTGCTTCATTCTACAATTGCTGCGCATGTGAGGTATGGCTTGCATTCGGTGCTCCGTGGACTTAAATCTTCACGTGTGTGAATGTTTCATTCTGCAACAGGACCACATACGTGTTTGGAAACTGATTCATCACTAGTGTACTAGAAAAACCAACTATGCCTGCTCCATGAACTCTCCTCTTCCACGTAGAAGTTCACACCGTCGGTTCAGGCACCCCCCCCACCCTCCCTCGCACTGATTCACGCCAGACTATGGCATGTATTGTCTCTCACAAGTAACTCTTTGCAATCTAAATGTCATTAAATCACAGTCCAAAGCGACGCGTATTTGAAGTTATCAGTCTTGTGTTTAACGCCATCCTAGTTCTTATGATTTCTCATAATGACTAGTTACTAAGGGAAACGACTCGAATCACTTCTGTATAAATTCTCATTAGCTTTGCTAACACGTTATGCAAAGTGACGAGTATTTTTATTGCATCTCATACTAGTTATTATCCGCTCTGCGTCGCAAGTAGAAAGCACTCATCACTCTATCTTCAGATTTAACTAATAACCAAGATTTCAATTTTAGTACTCTTGAGCCACGTAGAACATAGAAACGAAAATTTTACAGTTCGATATTGCACAAGACACGTACTGCTTAATTACCATGACCCAGATAGACATTTTTAAAGGATCAAGTATAGTGCTTATAGTTTCTTTGTTTTTCAATGCGAAGCATCTTCAAGGGCCTATAAATCTACAGTATATCTTGGCATGTCATGCTGCAACCTCTGAATAGGGACTGCGGACCAAGCCACGCACAAATCTAATTAGGACCTTGAGCTACGTAAGTCGAGTTATTACACTTAAATATAGCATACATTTAAACAAACTCCAAATGATTCAGAGAAAAATTTATACTCATGTGTGACAGTATCATTTGCATAACCCAAGCATCTGGATTGAATTAACACTAATAGTTCAGGATTCTTTAGAAATGTTTAATTGTAGAGAGCACAACAAAATTCGTATGCTCTCGCGCTAAATGAGCATACCGCGACACTTATACCAGGCTGGCTCTTTCGAGCTGTGGTGCAGCGCCCTACGCGAGGCAAGATTCACTTGAGTGCAGACACTCAAGATCGTGTATTGTCTTTCTGTTGTGCGGCCAATTATCTCCGTGTCGAAGTTTGTTTGATAATGTGACCAGATCATGTATGTATGGTTTTCATATAGTGTTAATCGATTATGTTGAATATATTTTTTACAGGTGTAGGAATTTTGTTGTGGCTTGTATCTATGTGCTGTATTCTAGATTTTCATATCGTGAGTGGTATTTCGCAAGTGTCCTTCGATCACGAATACTCGTGAGTTCGCATATCGACGTGTCGGTCACGCTTTGTCACGTAAGTACGTCTCGCTTTACCTCAGCTCGCATTATGGAGCAACAACGACGGTACTCGAACGGAGGACCAACAACTCATCTTGACCTAAAAGGCCACTGTTGATCAAACATTTCTGATGAAGGATCTCCATAGTAAGACCCATAGTAGCGCGAATATTCGGATCGGTAATTTCTCCAAATCGAACTGATTACTAATAACTATACATACCGGAAACCCAAAAAAACTCCCTAAAAAATCTCAATATCTGATTTAACTATGATTGAAAACAATACATTACGAGATCTGGTTCACATGTATCAAACAAACTTCGACACGGAGATAATAATGCGCACAACAGAAGACAAACGTAGCTCCAATTTCCATGCAACAGAGAAACCGGAAGTTGATCGGGTCATGCCAAAGATTTTGCTCTCAATTTACGTCAAGTCCCAGATAGACACAGAAATTTTTCCTCTTGACGTCCTTCTAGGACACCAGATGGAAGGCAGTGAGTTGTGTTTCGGGTCATAGGGGCACGACCATATATAGGCAGAGCTTTGAAGCCAGCATAAACATCTTGATTTTATGTTCTTGGTCATGGAAAGTGCTGTGAAACGACTTCTGTATCACTCAGAGACAAAATTGAAACGGTTTTAGAAACTGGAGATTGTGTTCTTTCCAACGGTATTATTTATATGCATATAGTAAGAGCAATAATTGAATAAGAGGCAGTTTAATCTGTAGAGCAAATATGCTAATGCGAAAATAGCACCCCCTGTATTCTCAAGAAGTTTTAAGAATAGTAAATCAGGTCGGCTCTATATCTGCTACTTCTATCGACAACGTTTGGCAACAGAACGTTGCCCTGAGGTGTATTCATTAGGAACCAAACGGAAACAAACCGTCAGAAACAGGGAGGGACTAACCTGAACTTGTCAAGAAAGAAACGCTCGTTCTTGTTGCAAAACATTTTCTTTTACGATCGGCACAATTGAATATACCCCTGGAAAGTATGAGTCGGCTTACCTGCTGGTGACTACTACAACAAAACCATTCTCAGTAGCCAAAAATAGTCGAATGTTGCCATTAAAAATGGCAAGAATAGAGCTAAAGTGATTCCTTATTCTAAATGTCATGAATAGACGTGGTTCCTTATTCTAAATGTCATAAATAGACGTGATTCCTTATTCTAAATGTGATGAATAGATGTGATTTCTTATTCTAAATGTCTGAGGCATGTTTGTCCTACATAGTGTATTTTATATCTGTTCAAAAACGTTGCGTCTTGCTGAACCGCCCCCAATAATACTTTTATACACGGAAGTATAAGTGAAAGTAAAATAGGTATAGCTACACACAAGGTCACTGTAGCAGCAGACAACTAGTAGATGTAGTTGTCTATAGGAAATGACAACACATTTACAGTCTAGTTTGATTTGTTTCCTAATATCCTTTCAGGTTGTATTACTATCATCCAGTGATCCACATAACATGAGGATGAACCCTGCTATTCTCCACTCAGGCTGCGGAGAGAGAAAGACGATTAAACGATAAGGTAGGCAACAATCTGCAATTTAACTGTTCAATGGCTATTTCATTTTACGATTCTTGAAGAATATAATTTATGAAGACCTCACCTGTGCCCAGTACAGCCCTATATAGGACTCAGCGCATGGGCGTCCTACAGTAAGTTAGGTGGCTACAATGCGGCGCACAGAAAATAACAGGTGAATTCTTTAGGTGAGGTAGCCTACTTGTTTCCGAAAACCCTGTTACTGAAGGCATATGTGTCTATAATCCCTTGTCCTTCGGACCGGATTGTGTGTGGATATCTTTAGAAAATACTGTATAGAAACCGTCTGAACMGAACTTTTCTCCAAACCGGCACCTATAACTTGGCTGTATTAGGCTACGAGGAAGCGCGTCTTGTGCACTGTCTACCAAAGCCAAGGTGCCGGTTTGGAGAAACGTTCGGTTCAGACGGTTTCTATRGGTCTACAGATATCCACACATGATAGAACCCTGACCGACGGACAAGGAGTTACGGATTATCGATATTCAGTAACAGGATTTTAGGAAACAAGTAGCCTACCCGCCTACACAATTCTGCCAGTTATTTTCCAGGCTTCACATTGTAGCCACCGAGGACGCCAATGCGCGCATGCGCAGCGTCCTAATATAGTGGTAAACATAGAAATAAGAATGAATAGAAGATTGAATGAATGGAAGGGTATTTTTACTCCATTATAAGGATTCTTATCACGTACAAGATCCCTGTAAACCTAAGATTGTGGTACTAGTTTTAGATGCTGTTCCTAAATCTTACATACATTGGAATGGTTTTATTGATAATATCTGTTGGGAAAAGTATGGATGTTGCCTCACACATACCTACTAAAACACAATTAAGGACGTTTCGTCTTCATTATTCATAAATATATTATAAATATTATCTACCAACACTATATGAAGAAGTGAAAAACACCATCATTTCAAGTTGTACCTTTTGTATGACCCCCAGAACAGTGTTGCATCTTTTTGGGGGATTGTGTTATGTGAGGAATCTGATACAAGACATCAGTAGGTTTATAATGGAACCCATTTATGAAGATCTTACACTATAATGGAGAGATTGTGCTCCTTGATTTCTTTACTTAGGATGAAACAAGTTGAAACAATTTTATGCAATTCATTTCATTATTCTTTTGGCCAAATTTCATATTTACAAATGCACTCTACTGTCAAAAGTTTAGATTCTTGAAATAGTCACTTTTGCCTTGAATACAGCTTTGCACACTCTTGACATTCTCCAAACCAGCTTCACCTGGAATGCTTTTCCAAAGTCTTGAAGGAGTTCCACATATGCTGATCACTTTGTTGGCTGCTTTTCCTTCACTCTGCGGTCAAACTCATCCCAACATCTAATTGGGTGAGGTCGGGGGTTTTGTAGGCCAGGTCATCGATGCAGCACTCCATCTCTCCTTCTTGGAAAAATAGCCCTTACACAGGCTGGAAGTGTGTTTGGGTCATTGTCCTGTTGGAAAAAATAGAAAGTCTCACTAGCACAAACAGATGGGATGGTGTATCGCTGCAGCACCTCACACCTTTCTTTCCTGTGGCTATGGTGGCTAGGACTATAAGACTATATGGTAGCTACACTTATAAGACTATATGTAGCTGGACATAAGACTATATGGTAGCTAGGACTATAAGTACTAATCGTAGCTAGGACTATAAGACTATATGGGTAGCTTAGGACTATAAGATATATGGTAGCTAGGACTATAAGATAGAGTATATGGTAGCTAGGACTATAAGACTATATGGTAGCTAGGATATAAGAACTATATGGTAAGCTAGGACTATAACTATAGGTAGCTAGGATATAGACTATTGTAGCTAGGACAATAAGACTATATGGTTAGCTAGGATATAGCTATATGGTAGCTGGACTATATAGACTATATGGTGCTAGGACTATAGACTATATCGTAGTAGGAAATAAACTATATGGTAGCTAGGACTATAAGATATATGGTAGCTAGGACTATAAGACTGGATATAACTATATGGTAGCTAGGACTAATAAGACTAGATGGTAAGCTAGGGAGTTATAAAGACTATATGGTAGTGCTAAGGGACTATGAGACTATATGGTAGAAGGACTATAAGACTATATGGTAGCTAGGACTATAAGATATATGGTAGAGAGACTATAAGAACTATATGGTGGCTAGGACTATAAGACTATAGTAGAGAGGACTATATAAGACTATGGTAGCTAGGACTATAAGACTATAATGGTAGCTAGAGACTATAAGACTATATGGTAGCTAGGACTATAAGACTTATAGGTAGATGGATACAGCACTATGAGCTACTATAGAGTAGGTAGCGAGACTATAAACTATATGGTAGCTAGGACTATAAGACTATATGGTAGAGATAGACTATATGTAGCTAAGACTATAAGACTATATGGTAGCTAATGACTATAAGGACTATATGGTAGCTAGGCTATAAGACTTATTATGGTGAGTAGAGGTCAGAGGCTAATGTAGCTAGGATATAAGACTATATGGTAGCTAGGACTATAAGACTATTGGTAGCTAGGATTATAAGACTATATGGTAGAGAGGACTATAAGACTATATGGTACTATGACTTATCGAGACTATAGTAAGAGACTATAAGATTATGGTAGCTAGACTTACGATCCATGGTAGTAGGACATAAGACTATATGGTAGCTAGACTACTGTAGCTATACGATTCTGATGATATAATTCATAAGACATCATCTGTGCACAGTATAGCTCTGTATAGGACGCCGGCAGCGTTGCAAGTTCTTGACACAAACCGCTGACGTAACTGGCACTTACTCCAAACCCGTTCAAAGACACTTTAATATTTAGACTGTATTCAGCTAAAACTGATCATTCAGACTTTATATACTAGAACAGTGTTATAATAGTGCATGAAGGGTCCTTCTAGAACAGACTGGATGTTAACTGGCTGAGGCTTTCTAAGTAAAGCATCAGACTCAGACTGCAACAGACCACTGACTGCTCACTGGGGCTGTATATCATTCAGCAAGCAGCCTGAAACTCCAGAGACAAGTTCGCAACATAGTTTACACGTCATTAAGATTTATAACTACCGTAGCTTTAATAGACCGACCGACCGGCTTCATTCATAATGCATGAATGATGATAGTCATTGCCCGGGACTAAACTAGCTGGGGCAGTTTCTCTGAGCAGGACCCAACGTTTGAACTTCAGATGTTTAGATGACAAATATCTCTCTGACATTTAAGATAGTGATTCAGGTCGGCTCTTTATCTGGTAATTATATCTGTAACTTTCGACAACGTTTTGAACGTTGCTCTGAGGTGTATTCATTAGGAACCAAACGAACACGAAACCGTCCGAAACAGGGAAGGACTAACCTGAACTTGTCAGTCGAGAAACACTCGTTTTTTGTTTGGCAAAATCGTTTTGCTACGATCCTGCACATTGAATACAGCCAGTGCGAAAGTATGAGACGGCTTTCCTGCTGGTGAACGACACAACAACCACTTTCAGGAGCCAAACGCTGTTGGATGTTTGCCGATTAGAAATGAAAGAATAGAGCCGTGATTTCTTTTCTAAATGTCGAGGATTGTTTGTCCTACGTATTTCTTCGAACATTCAAAAATGTTGGTCTTGCTGAACCTGCCCAATAATGTTTTTATACACGGAAGATATAAGTGAAAGTTAATAGGTATAGCTACACCACAAGGCCACTGCAGCAGAGACAGATTTCAGAGACACGAGGTAAGGTTTTGAAAACAATTTATCATAATTACCAGTTAAATGAGGTTGCTAATTTTGCTGGTCTAGACTAAACTTCATTTAAAGAGTGAAGACAATTGAGAGTCTACGAATTGTTAAAGGATCTGCATCATTAAATCTGTCTATGTATACTTTAGTTGTCTATAGGACGTAACAAACCTATTTTATTTGTTTTCCTTATATCCTAATAATATTAATTTCAGGTTGTAATTTCATCCGCTGTCCACGTTAGATGAATCCTGCAGTCTCCACTCAGGCGGAGAGAGACAAAGGACGATTAAACGATAAGTTTAGGCACAATCTGCATATAA
>NW_019949082.1:13033-14317 GCF_002910315.2 Salvelinus sp. IW2-2015
GAATTCTTATCACGTTACAAGATCCCTGTAACACCTAAAGATTGTGTACTAGTTTTAGATGCCATTCCCTCAGAGGGGTTGTTTTATTATCCAGGAACATGTCAAGCCCTGATCCTCAGAACATACCTACGATTAACCCTGTTGACTCATCAGTAGGAAATATTCGTTTTCCTTTAGGCCATTCAACAACAATAGAGGAATAGGAACCTTGTTTCAATGTTGTATCTATTCCTTACATACATTGGAATGGTTTTATTGATAATATCTGTTGGGAAAAAGTTTGTATGTTGCCTCACACATACCTACTATTAACACAATTAAAGACGTTTCTTCTTCAATTATTCATAAATATTATCCTACCAACCACTATATGAAGAAGTGAAAAAAACACCATAATTTCAAGTTGTACCTTTTGTAATGACCACCCAGAAACAGTGTTGCATCTTTTGGGGGATTGTGTTCATGTGAGGAATCTGTGGCAAGACATCAGTAGGTTTATAATGGAACACATTTATGAAGATCTTACACTATAATGGAGAGATGTGCTCCTTAGATTCTTTACTTAGGATAGAAACAAGTTGAAACAATTTTATGCAATTAATTTCATTATTCTTTTGGCCAAATTTCATATTTACAAATGCACACTACTGGTCAAAAGTTTTACATTCTTGAAATAGTCACCCTTTGCCTTGAATACAGCTTTGCACACTCTTGACATTCTCCAAACCAGCTTCACCTGGAATGCTTTTCCAAAAGTCTTGAAGGAGTTCCCACATATGCTGATCACTTGTTGGCTGCTTTTCCTTCACTCTGCGGTCAAACTTATCCCAAACCATCTCAATTGGGTTGAGGTCGGGGGGTTTTGTCGACTGATGCAGCACTCCATCACTCTCCTTCTTGGAAAAATAGCCCTTACACAGGCTGGAAGTGTGTTGGGTCAATGTCCTGTTGAAAAACAAATGAAAGTCTCACTAGGCACAAACGAGATGGGATGGCGTATCGCTGCAGCACCCTCAGCACCCTTTCTTCCTGTGGCTATGGTAGCAAGGACTATTAGACTATATGGTAGCTAGGACTATAAGACTATATGGTAGCTAGGACTATAAGACTATATGGTAGCTAGGACTATAATACTATATGGTAGCTAGGACTATAAGACTATATGGTAGAGAGGACTATAATACTATATGGTAGAGAGGACTATAATACTATATGTTAGCTAGGACTATAAGACTATATGGTAGCTAGGACTATAAGACTATATGGTAGCTAGGACTATAAGAC
>NW_019949082.1:14342-18031 GCF_002910315.2 Salvelinus sp. IW2-2015
ATATTATGGTAGTAGGGACTATTAAGACTGTATGGTAGTAGGACTTAAAAGTCTATATGGTAGGTAGGAGCTATAGACCTATATGGTTAGCTAGGACGTATAAGATATAATGGTAGACATTTATGACCTTATAAACTATATGGGTAGTCTAGGAGCTATAGGACTAGTATGTAACTCTAGCGCACTAAAGAATATGGCTAACTAGGACTATACAAGACATATATTGGTAAGCTGGACTGATAAGACTAAATTGGGTACTAGATGGACAATAAGATATATACGGTAGCTAGGACAATAAGAACATATGGGTAGCTAGGACTATAAAGATCAGTACAATATAGTAGAACTAAGGTACCATTGCAAAGAATTAATGGGTAGCTAGGACTATAAGACTAATATTATTGGTAGCTAGGACTATAAGACTAACTGGTTAGCTATAGACCATTAAGACTATATGAGTAGCTAGACTATAAGACTATATGGTGCTAGGACTATTACAGACTAGTATGGTAGCAGGACTATAGAGCTATTATGGTAGCTTAGTAGTATAAGACTATATGGTAGCTAGAATATAAAGACTAATATGGTAGCTAGGAATTGATTTAGATATAGTGGTAGTAGACCGCGATACATACATGTGAGTACTGTATGACAGGTAAGACTATGGAGTAAGGAGCATATAAATAGTAAGGGTAGCTGATGACAATAAGATACTTATGGGGCTAGACTATATAAACTCTAGTCAGCTTATGACAATAAGACTCAGTGGTAGCTTATCGACGAATAGGACTACTAGGTAGCTATGACAATAGACTACATGGGTAGACTATGACAATTAGAACTAACATGGTACTAGACTATAAGACTACAGTGGCGTAGCTATGACTATAAAGACTAGATACGGTAGCGTAAGGACCATAACTATATGGTAGCTAGACTAGATAAGGACTATATTGGTAGCTAGGACATAGAGCTATATGTAGAGACTACAGGTAGATATAGTGGTAGAGGACTATAGACTACTATAGGTAAGCTGGACAATAAGGGACTACAGTACAGCGTTATGCTAGTATTAGGTCCAGGACTATAACGACTATATTGAGGTATGGCTATATGGAACTAAGGACTAATTACTATATGGTAACTAGCTATAGATCAATATAATATACTGAGTAATATAGTATGCGTAGCTAATCCAGACTACATGGTAAGACTATGACATTCTTGAGAATGATATAATGTCATAAAGACTCATCTGTGCAGCAGTATGCTCTGTATTAGGACGCCGCAGCTCGTTGCTCAGTTACCATTGCTGAATAACCAGCAGGTTGCAGTTGCGGTTGAACAGCAAACCCTGGTG
The DNA here is from genome assembly GCF_002910315.2 of Salvelinus sp. IW2-2015. Taxonomy (NCBI): domain Eukaryota; kingdom Metazoa; phylum Chordata; class Actinopteri; order Salmoniformes; family Salmonidae; genus Salvelinus; species Salvelinus sp. IW2-2015. Next base: position 15,703 of record NW_019949082.1, read on the forward strand.
GCGTACTGGCCTGACTATATACCAAGCCCCGTTCAAGACAGCCTTTAGCATATTTAGACTGTATTCAGCCTTACATAAACTGATTCATTCAGAGCTTGATATATCTAGTATATCTCGAAGTTTATAATAGCGTGGATTATGGAAGGGTCCTTCTAGAACAAGACTGGGAATGTTGAAACCTGGCTTGAAGCTTGTTCGTTAAGTTTTATTAAGGCGAATTACAAGATTCAGAATGGGCAACCAGACCACATTGGACTGCTCCACTGCTGTGGTCATTTTCATATCAGCAAGCGGGTCCACTCACTAGAACCAGACTGGATGGTTAAACTGCTGAAGCTTTCTAAGTCTAAAGCATCAGAGACTCAAGGACTGCAACAGAACCACTGACTCGCTCATTGCTGTAGTTCTTCATTTCAGCAAGCAGCCTGGAACTCCAGGAGACGAAGTTCGCATCAATAGTTTTACATGTCAAGATTATACACTCTTAGCTTTAATTGACAGACGCCCATCCGCTATATTCATAGGATGGCCATGAATGTCAATGTTAGTCCATTGCCGGTGACTAAACTAACTGGGAATGTTTCACTGAACAGGACCCAACGTTTTTGGAACACGTTCAGATGTTTATGAACAAACATGCCTCTACTGCAGCATAAGTACATAGCTGACTCATGTTCGGGGTCTACTTTGGGTAATCACCTACACGTAATACAATGGTAATTTATATCTGTTAACATTCGACAACGTTTGGCGAATCTGAACGTTGCCCTGAGTTTGTTTCGATTAGAAACCAAACCGAACAGAACCCCGTCCGAAACAGGGACGGGACTAAACCGAACTTGTCCAGTGAAGGAATACACTCGTTTTTGTTGCAAAACGTTTTGCTACGTCTGCACGATTGAATACACCCCATGGAAAGTTATGAGACCAGCCTTTCCTGCTAGGTGGTTACGTACAACAAACCACTTTCGAATTTGATCGCCGATAGAAATGACAAAAAATAGAATCTTCTGTTTTTGTGTCAGTGCTTGTATGAATATCAGTCTACTGAGGCCTGTCTGCTTCTCCTGGACAAACTGGACTATCATCTAGACCTGAGTGGAGAACATCTTGATCCTCACCAGTGCTGTGCAGTCTCTTATGTGACCAGTCAGTCTGCAGAGAGAAAGGTTGGCTTGGACCTGGACAGCTGCACTGTGTCAGACCAAGGAGTAAGGCTGATTTTGGGCTCTCTGAAGAACGTCAGACATCTTGGGTAATATTTGTGTTCTCTAATTCACCAGTTTATTTCCAATTAATCAGCCAAAGAAAGAGAAATGGGGATGAAACAACCCATCTTTAAAAAAATACATCTTATATTCTTCCATTCAGATACTGAGTTATAAACACTTCTGTGTCATGCTACTTTGAAATAATCAGTATAATCTAATTTATAATCTATTGTTTAAAGACCATCCTCTGGTGAGTCATCTGACCCCTCAATGTTGTGTCAACTCTGGACAACTTTGCTGAGAAGTGAGACAGAGATGGACTTCACCAGCTTACTTGGTCTCTGTGGAAATGAGTTGCACCTTCCAGTCCAGGATGAAAGACGAGTGTTTGAGAAAGCAGAAGAAGTGATGAAACAGAGTCTAGAGATGGTTCGTCTCTGTCTACACTGGGATCAGAGAACTGTTCTCAGTGAAGCTCTCAGCAAAACCATTTTAAAGTGTCTAACAAATATCAACAAGCTCAGGTGAGTGTTTTCACAGCCAATATTTACTCAATGTCTTTGTGACTGTTCATTTATTTAAGTCAATTGAGAACATATTGTTCTTATTTCCAATGACAACCTATCAAAAGGCTAAGACGGACAAACAAGACATTACAACAACACAACAAGAGACACACATGACAACAGTATTCAGTCTGTAAAAGAGGCAGCAGTCACATTCTCCCTGCTTCTATCTGAACACAGACATTCTTATGTTTTATGGGTCACAGGTTTACCCCTCTACAAGATCAGAGAGGATCTCCTGAAAAACGGGAGACAGAAGAGAAAGCAGTCCTACTAGATTTGTGTCTACAAGCAGCACTAGATCACAGAGATACGTTCCAGAGAACTGTGAACACACTGCTGCCACTGTTCTCTGTGTATCAAACTGAGAGATGTGACATCCTGCTGGATCTGTACTCTCATGTGAAGTACAATAGGAATCAAACAGCCAGGAGTGTCCTTCCATCATTGAACCCGCTTTACCAGTCAGCTCCTGCAGTCTGGTCCATAGACCTCTCAGAGAGAAAGGCCTCCCTCCTCCTAGAAGTGCTGAAACTCCAACCAGAGAAGAAA
>NW_019949083.1:0-7715 GCF_002910315.2 Salvelinus sp. IW2-2015
TACTGCACTACGTTTTGGAGTCTACACCTGAGATCTGACAATGTACTTTCTCGCTCGTCTCGTTGACATCAAGGGGTAAGAGGTCAAGGTTAGGGTCAGAGGTGAGAGGTCAGACTTGTGTGTTGGAGCCTGGTACTGCAGTTTGTTCAGGGCAGAGTGACTTGCTGGTGCTGGGTGTCTCTGGATGGGTCTCTCTCTGGCTCTATAGACACTGAGGCCCAGGGAGGGTTTGGGAGCAGACTGGAGAACAGAGAGAGAGAGAGAGATAAAAGTGTGAGACAATAGAATGGAGAGGTGTGTGTGTGTCGGGGGGTGGTGTGTGAGTGTGTGTGTGTGTGGGTGTGTCGGGTATGTGTGCTGCGCACTGTGTGAGAGGAGGCATCCAGAGTGTTTGTATTTTTCCCCCGGCCCTGGGGCTGCGTGTGATCTTTGCTGAATCCCCATAATCCGCAGAGCAGCGGGGATAGGGTGCCGGCGGGGTGGAAGAAAAACACAGGGGAGAATACTTCCTGTCTACTGTCAACAATACAACTACCCATCAATCACTAACACAGGGACACCACCGACATCCAAAACAGCTGGACCACAACCAACAATCACAACTGGACACCCCGACAATCACACAGTTTTTTTAAATTAGCTAACACAACGTGCATTGGAACACAGAAGTGATGGTTGCTGAAAATGGGCTCTATATGCTTATGTGATATTCCATAAAAATCTGCCGTTTCAGCTATAATAGTCATTTACAAACAAAAATGTCTGTGCTGTATTTCTGATCAATTGATGATATTTTATGGAAATTTATTTTATTTTTTTCATAAACAGGACATTTCTAAGTGAGCCAAACTTTTGAACGTAGTGTATACTGGGAGTGGGACAGAACTTCGAACACAGTGCTCAGACCTGCGCAGGTCTGAGAGGGCCAGCAGGCTCCAGAAAGATTGAATATTCAGTGGTGATGTTTAATGGACGCAAAACATGACTCATTCAGCTTTTGGGGTTTGTTTTGATATTTTCACTACTGACTATTTTGAAACAGGGATGAATTGGTATTTGTGAATTGACATTGCTTGTTGATGAAATGTGTTATTATATATTTTTTTTACAATCATATATTATTATTTTTACAACACACATTTATTAACAAGCAATGTAATTCACAATTGCCTTTTTTAAGTCTCGTCACGATTTTACACACTTTTTCAGCTGTTCTGTTATTTTAGGATATAGCGGACTAGAGTTATACAGTATGTTATGTTTGTAATATACAGTTGACGTTGGAAGTTTACATACACTTAGCAAATACATTTAAACTCAGTTTTTCACAATTCAGACATTTATCTAGTAAAAATCCTGTTTTAGGTCAGTTAGGATCACCACTTTATTTTAAGAATGTGAAATGTAGATAATAGTAGAGAGAATTATTTATTTCAGCTTTTATTTATTTTATCACATTCCAGTGGGTCAGAAGTTTACTACACTCAATTAGTATTTGTTAGCATTGCTTTAAATTGTTGACTTGGTCAAACATTTCAGGTTGCTTCCACAAGCTTCCACAATAGTTGGGTGAATTTTGGGCCATTAAGGAGCTGTGTAACGGAGTCAGGTTTGTAAGCTTCTTGCTCTCACAACGTTTTTTCAGTTCTGCCACACATTTTTATGGATTGAGGTCAGGGTTTGTGATGGCACTCAAATACTGGATTTGTTGTCTTAAGCATTTTCCACAACTTTGGAACTATGCTTGGGTATTGTCATTTTGGAAGACCAGTTGCGACAAGCTTTAACTTCCTGCTGATGTTTGAATTTTGCTTCAATATATTAATAATTTTCCTCTCATGATGCATCTATTTTTGTGAAGTGCCCGAGTCCTCTGCAGCAAAGCCCCACAAATGATGCTGCACCCCCGTGCTTCACGTCTTTGGGATGAGGTTCTTGGCTTGCAAGACTCCCTTTTTCCTCAAACATAACGATGGTCATTATGGCAAACAGTTTATTTTTGTTTCATCAGACAGAGACATTTCTAAAAAAGTACGATCTTTGTCCATGTGCAGTTGCCAACCGTAGTCTGGCTTTTTTATGGTGGTTTTGGAGGCAGTGGCTTTTCTTGCTGAGGCGGCCTTTCAGGTTTATGTCGATATAGGACTCATTCTACTCGGGATATAATACTTTTGTACTTGTTTCCTAGCATCTTCACAAGGTCCTTTGCTGTTATTCTGGGATTGATTTGCATTTTCGCACCAAAGTACGTTCATCTCTAGGAGACAGACGCGTCTCCTTCCTGAGCAGTATGAGGCTGTTTGGTCCATGGTGTTTAACTTGAATACTATTATTTGTACAGATGAACGTGGTACTTCAAGCGTTTGGAACTGCTCAAGGATGAACCAGACTTTTTGGAGGTCCAATTTTTTTTCCTGAGGTCCTGGCTGATTTTTTTGATTTTCCATGATGTAAGCCAAAGAGGCACTGAGTTCGAAGGTAGGCTTGAAATACTCACAAGTAACTCCTTGACTCAAATGATGTCAATTAGCTAGCAGAAGCTTCTAAAGCCATGACACAAGTATTTTTCCAACTGTTTACAGACGATTATTTAACTTATACTTTACTGTATCACAATTGCAGTGGGTAGAAAGTTTACATACACTAAGTTGACTGTGCTTTAAATAGTTGGAAATTCAGAAATTGTGTCATGGCTTTAGAAGGCTTCTGCTAGGCTAATTGACATCATTTGAGTCAATTGGAGGTGTACTTGTGGATGTATTTCAAGGCCTACTTCGAACTCAGTGCTCTTTGGCTTGAATCATGGGAAATCAAAAGAATCCAGCCAGGACGCTCAGGAAAAAATGTGTGGACTCAAAGTCTGGTTCATCTTGGAGCAGTTTCCAAACGCTTGAAGGTACACGTTCATTGTACAAATATAGTATTCAAGTTTAACATGGGCAAACAGCCGTCATACTGCTCAGGAGGAGACGCGTTCTGGTTCCTAGAGATGAACGTACTTTGGTGCGAAAAGTGCAATCAATCCCAGAATTAACAGCAAAGGACTTGTGAAGATTGCTGGAGGAAAAGTACAAAAGTATTTATTTTCCCAGTAGAATGAGTCCTATATCGACATAACCTGAAAGGCCGCTCAGCAAGGAAGAAGCCACTGCTCCAAAACCACCATAAAAAAGCCAGACTACGGTTTGCAACTGCACATTGGGACAAAGATCGTACTTTTTTGAGAAATGTCCTCTGGTCTGATGAAACAAAAATAGAACTGTTTGGCCATAATGACCATCGTTATGTTTGGAGGAAAAAGGGGGAGTCTTGCAAGCCGAAGAACCTCATCCCAAGCGTGAAGCACGGGGGTGGCAGCATCATGTTGTGGGGGGGCTTTGCTGCAGGAGGGACTCGTGCACTTCACAAAATAGATGGCATCATGAGGGAGGAAAATTATGTTAATATATTGAAGCAAAATTTCAAGACATCAGTCAGGAAGTTAAAGCTTGGTCGCAACTGGGTCTTCCAAATGGACAATGACCCCAAGCATAGTTCCAAAGTTGTGGGAAAATGGCTTAAGGACAACAAAGTCCAGGTATTGGAGTGGCCATCACAAAGCCCTGACCTCAATCCTATAGAAAATGTGTGGGCAGAACTGAAAAAACGTGTGAGAGCAAGAAGGCTTACAAACCTGACTCCGTTACACCAGCTCTGTAATGGGCCAAAATTCACCCAACTTATTGTGGGAAGCTTGTGGAAGGCAACCTGAAATGTTTGACCCAAGTTCAACAATTTAAAGGCAATGCTAACAAATACTAATTGAGTGTATGTAAACTTCTGACCCACTGGGAATGTGATAAAATAAATAAAAGCTGAAATAAATAATTCTCTCTACTATTATTCTGACATTTCACATTCTTAAAATAAAGTGGTGATCCTAACTGACCTAAAACAGGATTTTTTACTAGGATTAAATGTCTGGAATTGTGAAAAACTGAGTTTAAATGTATTTGGCTAAGGTGTATGTAAACTTCCAACGTCAACTGTATATTACAAACATACATACTGTATAACCTCTAGTCCGCTATATCCTAAAAGTAACAGAACAGCTGAAAAAGGTGTGAAAATCGTGACGAGACTTAAAAAAGGCAATTGTGAATTGACATTGCTTGTTAATGAAATGTGTGTTTGTAAAAATAATAATATATGTATTGTAAAAAAATATATAATACACATTTCATCAACAAGCAATGTCAATTCACAAATACCAATTCATCCCTGTTTCAAAATAGTCAGTAGTGAAAATATCAAAACAAACCCCAAAAGCTGAATGAGTCAGTCTTTGGTCCATTAAACATCACCACTGAATATTCAATCTTTCTGGAGGCCTGCTGGCCCTCTCAGACCTGCGCAGGGTCTGAGGCACTGTGTTCGAAGTTTCTGTCCCACTCCCAGTATACACTACCGTTCAAAAGTTTGGGCTCACTTAGAAATGTCCTTGTTTATGAAAAAAATAAAATAATTGTCCATTAAAATATCATCAATTGATCAGAAATACAGCACAGACATTTTTTGTTGTTGTAAATGACTATTATAGCTGGAAACGGCAGATTTTTTATGGAATATCTACATAAGCATATAGAGGCCCATTTTCAGCAACCATCACTTCTGTGTTCCAATGGCACGTTGTGTTAGCTAATTTAAAAAAGCTGTGTTGTGATTTGTCGGGTGGTGTGGTCCAGTTGTGATTGGTTGGGTGGTGTGGTCAGCTGTTTTGGGATTTGGTGGGTGGGTGGTGTCCAGCTTGTGTTGTGATTGAACTGGGTAGTGTGGTATTGTTGACAGTTAGGAAGGAAGTATTCTCCCCTGTGTTTTTTTCACCCGCCGGCACCCTGATCCCTGTGGCTCTGGGCGGGATTATGGGGGATTTCAGCAAGATCACACGGCGCAGCCCCAGGGGCCCGGGGATAAAATACAAAAGACTCTGGATGCTCCTCGTCACACATGCGCACTACACATTATCCCGACATCAATACTGACACACACACACACACTCACCCACACCCGCCGACACCACACACTCTCCATTTCTATTTCTCACACTTTTAACTCTCTCTCTCTCTCTGTTCTCCAGTCTGCCTCACAAACCCTCCACTGTCGCCTCCGTGTCTGATGATGAGCCAGAGAGAGACCCATCCAGAGACACCGCAGCACAGCAGGGTCGACTCGTCTTGCTTCTGGAACATACTGCAGGTAAACCAGTCTCAAACTCACAAGTCTGACTCTTCACCTCTGGACCCCTTAACCTTTGACCTCTATCCCCTTGATGTGAACGAGACAGGCAGTGTAGAAATGTGACATGTGGTTCATATCTCAGGTTAGGACTCTAAAACGTGTGCAGTACTGCTGTGATGACCATTCGAGGGGATTGTGTTTCTCTCCAAAGGAAACTGCAGTAAGCCGCATTCTCTCCAGACTGTCAGTAAGCCGCATCGCTCTCTCAAGGAACTGGCTAGTAAACCGCGTTTACTCTCCAGAGTACGTGTAGTAAGCCACAGTGTTCTCTCCAGGAACTGCCAGTAAGCCAGCATTTCTCTCCAGAACTGCAGTAACCACGTTTTCTCCAGGAACTGGCAGTAAGCCCTTCTTCCTCTCGGGAACTGCAGTAAGCCAACTTTTCCCTTCTTTCCAAGGGAAAAAAAAAATAAAAATTCCCTCTCCTTTCCACAAAAAACAAAACAATCCCGGGGGAAAATAAAGAAGGAGGGAAAAAAAGAAAGGGAATAAGAGAGAGATTTCCTGGAGAGAAAAGTGGCTTACTGCAGTTCCTTGGGAGAGAAACGTGGCTTACTGCAGTCCTGGAAGAGAAACGTGGCTTACTCAGTTCCTGGAGAGAAATGTGGCTTACTGCAGTTCTGGAGAGAAACGTGCTTACTGCAGTTCCTGGAGAGAAACGCGGCTTACTGCAGTTCTGGAGAGAAATGCGGCTTACTGCAGTTCCTGGAGAGAAAAGTGGCTTACTGCAGTTCCTGGAGAGAAAACACAATCCCACTCCTGATTGCGTCACACAGAGTACTGCACTACGTTTTGAGTTCCTAACCTGAGATATGAACAATGTCACTTTCTCACTGCTGTCTCGTTGACATCAAGGGGTAAGAGGTCAAAGGTTAGGGGTCAGAGGTGAGAGGTCAGACTTGTGTGTTGAGCTGGTACTGCAGTTGTTCCAGGGCAGAGAGTCGACCTTGCTGGTGCTGGGTGTCTCTGGATGGGTCTCTCTCTGGCTCTATAGACACTGAGGCCAGGGAGGGTTTGGGAGCAGACTGGAGAACAGAGAGAGAGAGAGAGAATAAAGTGTGGAGAAATAGAATGGAGAGGTGTGTGTGTGTGCGGGGTGTGTGTGAGTGTGTGTGTGTGTGTGTGTCGGGGTATGTGTGTGCGCATGTGTGAGAGGAGGCATCCAGAGTGTTTGTATTTTTCCCCCGGCCCCTGGGGCTGCGTGTGATCTTTGCTGAATCCCCATAATCCCGAGAGCAGCGGGGATCAGGGTGCCCGGCGGGGTGGAAGAAAAACACGGGGAGAATACTTCCTGTCCTAACTGTCAACAATACCACACTACCCCATCAATCACAACACAGCTGGACACCCACCCGACCAATCCCAAAACAGCGGACCACACCACCCAACCAATCACAACTGGACACACACCCGACAATCACAACACAGCTTTTTTAATTAGCTAACACAACGTGCCATTGGAACACAGAAGTGATGGTTGCTGAAAATGGGCCTCTATATCTTATGTAGATATTCCATAAAAAATCTGCCGTTTCCAGCTATAATAGTCATTTACACAACAAAAAATGTCTGTGCTGTATTCTCGATCATTGATGATATTTTAATGGACAATTATTTATTTTTTTCATAAACAAGGACATTTCTAAGTGAGCCCAAACTTTTGAACGGTAGTGTATACTGGGAGTGGGACAAAACTTCGAACACAGTGCCTAGACCTGCGCAGGTCTGAGAGGGCCAGCAGGCCTCCAGAAAGATTGAATATTCAGTGGTGATGTTTAATGGACCAAAGACTGACTCATTCAGCTTTTGGGTTTGTTTTGATATTTTCACTACTGACTATTTTGAAACAGGGATGAATTGGTATTTGTGAATTGAATTGTTTTGTTGATGAATGTGTATTATATATTTTTTTACAATACATATATTATTATTTTTACAAACACACATTTCATTAACAAGCAATGTCAATTCACAATTGCCTTTTTTAAGTCTCGTCACGATTTTACACCTTTTTCAGCTGTTCTGTTACTTTTAGGATATAGCGGCTAGAGGTTATACAGTATGTATGTTTGTAATATACAGTTGACGTTGGAAGTTTACATACACCTTAGCCAAATACATTTAAACTCAGTTTTTCACAATTCCAGACATTTAATCCTAGTAAAAATCCTGTTTTAGGTCAGTTAGGATACCACTTTATTTTAAAGAATGTGAAATGTCAGAATAATAGTAGAGAGAATTATTTATTTCAGCTTTATATTTTTATCACACTTCCCAGTGGGTCAGAAGTTTACATACACTAATTAGTATTTGTTAGCATTGCTTTAAATTGTTGAACTTGGGTCAAACATTTCAGGTTGCCTTCCACAAGCTTCCCACAATAAGTTGGGTGAATTTTGGCCCATACAGAGCTGTGTGTACGGAGTTGCAGTTTGGAA
>NW_019949083.1:7740-12507 GCF_002910315.2 Salvelinus sp. IW2-2015
CAAGTGGCCATGGAAAGGGTAATTGAGGGGTTAGAATTAGTTTTGAGTGTATGTGGAGGATTCGTGTGGTCTGGGGTCGCACTATTATTGCACTGAAATCATGTTTCGCTAGGCTATGGGAATTCCCCTTAAGTGGTGGTTTCTGATAATGCACCTAGTTTGCTTGCAGTGAGTTTGAGATGTTTGCAGGAGCATTATGAGTTCCAGACATATAACCTCTAGTCCCTTATATCCTTAAAGTAAACGCAGAGACGAAAATGGGTGTGCAAATCGGTGAAGAGATGCTTAAAAAAGGCAATAATTCCATGGCACAGTGGTTTATGAACTGTTTACAAAAACTACACTGTCACTCAACCTTGCACACTCTTGCCACCAACAGAATGATATATGGGCCATACCACAATCTCAGCTCTGGTAGATTTAGTTGCGAAGGACCAGACATCAACAGATAATTTATTCTGGTATTGCCCCTACATGTAGCTTGTTTTCTGGTCACAGGTTCCAGGAATGGTTAAAAAATCAGCAACATGCCACTTAAATTGAACCTTAAAATACGTGGTTGGGTGTTTGGAAAGCATAGTCAGTCAATAAAATAATATAATAGTACCTGTAGGAAAGTTTTTCATCTTTAGCTCACAATCTGTGGATACTATACGATTAGAAGATTCAAACATTTTGTTCAAACATCACCCGCACAATTGAAAAGTGTATTGGCAACAGGCACATCATCGAGGGTGTTTTATTAAATGATAGGTGGGATGGGCTGAGAGTGGCTTGAGGGGGTTGAGATTAAGAGCTTATGTTTGGTAATGTATTTATTGTGTATGGTGCATGGCTCTATAAAGTACCCCCTGTATGTCAAATGGATAATCGTTAAAATGTAATGTATATGTAGCAAAAAAGCTGTAAAAAAAAACATACGATTATTTTGTCCCCGACAGAGTTGTTAATAAACGGTTAATTAATAATTTAAAAGCAACACACAGTGGGCTTATCCATACTTGGGCTTTTATGTCTTACAGAGGCAGCGCCCTTGGAATGTGGCCGTCCACCCTGAGAAATCTTAATGGGACGCAAGGTTAACGTTCCAAGGTTGCCACGTTTCTGCCTGAATGACTGAGCCATTAAGCTGTGAAGGACAGGCGTAAGCTGAAGGCAAGACAAAACTCTATGACAAACTGCTTAGAGTGTTGTCACGTTTAGCAGCTCAAGGCATGTGGTTTGGATTTCGGGTCTGGATTATGGGATAGAAAGGCTACTGTATGGGAGGAGGTCGCCTTCGGTCCATATACATTCAGGACCAGAAGATGGGATGTGTATCAACTCTTATTAGACAAAAACCTTTTGAGAACACGGAGACGTTTGAGGAGCTCAGGACAGAGGATATGCCACTGGACACACAGAAAAAGAAACAAGAACAAGTGGTGGATGTGGCAAGAAGTCTGGGAGTGGGACAGAAGCTTTGAACACAGTGCGTTCAACCCTGCGCAGGTCTGAGAGGGCCAGCAGGCCTCCAGAAAAGATTGAATATTAGGTGGTGATGTTAATGGATAAAGACTGATGCATTCAGCTTTTGGGGTTTTTTTGATATAATTTCACTACTTGACTATTTTGAAAAGGGTTGAAATTGGTTATTCCAAACGTGTTCCCAATGGCACGTTGTGTTAGCTAATTTAAAAAGCTGTGTTGTGATTTGTCGGGTGTGGTGGTCCAGTTGTGATTGGTTGGGTGGTGTGGTCCAGCTGTTTTGGGATTGGTCGGGTGGGGTGTCCAGCTGTGTTGTGATTGATGGGTAGTGTGGTATTGTTGACAGTTAGGACAGGAAGTATTCTCCCCTGTGTTTTTTCTCCACCCGCCGGCACCCTGATCCCCGCTGCTCTGCGGGTTTATGGGGATTCAGCAAAGATCACACGCAGCCCAGGGGCCGGGAAAATACAAACACTCTGGATGCCTCCTCTCACACATGCGCACACACATACCCGACACACACAACACCACACTCACACACACCCCCGACACACACACACCTCTCCATTCTATTTTCTCACACTTTTATCTCTCTCTCTCTCTCTGTTCTCCAGTCTGCTCCCAAACCCTCCTGGCCTCAGTGTCTATAGAGAGACCATCCGAGACACCCTCAGCGTCGACTCTCTGCCTGGAAAAACTGCAGTACCAGCTCAACACACAAGTCTGACCTCTCACCTCTGACCCCTAACCTTTGACCTCTTACCCTTGATGTCAACGAGACAGCAGTGAGAAAGTGACATTGTCATATCTCAGGTTAGGACTCAAAACGTAGTGCAGTACTCTGTGTGACCATCAGAGGGATTGTTTCTCTCCAGGAACTGCAGTAAGCCACTTCTGTTCTCTCTCAGGAACTGCAGTAAGCCGCGTTTCTCTCCAGGAACTGCAGTAAGCCAGCGGTTTTCTCTCCAGGAACTGCAGTAAGCCACGTTTCTCTCCACAGAACTGCAGTAAGCCACGTTTCTCTCCGGACTGAGTAAGCCATGAGCTGAAGTAGTAAGCCACGTTTTCTCTCCAGGAACTGCAGTAAGCCATGTTTCTCTCCAGGAACTGCAGTAAGCCACGTTTCTCTCCAGGAACTGCAGTAAGCCGCGTTTCTCTCCGGGAACTGCAGTAAGCCGAGTTTCTTTACAGGAACTGCAGTATGCCCACAGAAAGCAGAGAAAGGGGAGCCCTAAATTGGTGAGGCCTCTCTTCTCAGAGAGCGACAGCGGAGACAGAGACAGGGTCATCAACCCCTGGGGCCAGCAGCATAAGGACAAAGTCAGACGAGGTAACAACAGTAATATCTGTCTACACTGTCTGATACCACCTGACTTGAGGACCAATGATGCAAGAGCTAGGCCTCTCAACTTACTTGATAAATATACAGAGTTGATGTCTGGGCTATAAAGGCGTATTAACTTTAGCAATAGAGGAAACATGGCTCTGAAATCATACTCAGCTTCAACATGCTGGGAAAAATGTTTTTCTCAACACTTTATCTTCACTTCTTTCTCTCCTCTCTTCCTCAGCGTCCTAGCACTAAGGAGAACACACATCCTCCTCCTCTCAGCCAATCACAGAGTTCCCTGCGGCTGGACCTCGGGTCATGACCCCATTTCAGCCCATCGGGTACTCTGCTGCTGTCGTCAGTGGCTACAGAAAGGTCACTGAGGGAGATGTGGCAGATACTGGACCGAGGCCTCAGCCCCTCCATACTCACACCCGGGAGAGCTGCTCTGAGAGAGGTGAGATCTCTCTCACTTTCTTTTTTTAACTCTTCCTTTCTTTCTTTCATGGATTGACATTAAAGTCTGAAAAGCATTTGCCCATTGGGCAAGTCAGGAGTATTTTTTTGTTTCCCCAAAGATTATTATCACTTGCCCAAAAATCTTAATTAGCTATTTACAGGCAGAAGTGCCTACACATAGGGGTGGAATCAGAAAGATCACTACTGGAATTCTTATTATATTGGTTGTTATCAGTWAAATACATTCCCAGAGCAGGCTCAACTTGCCCGACAACCATGAATGCCATTAATTGTCTGTCTTTCACTTATACAATGGGGAGGAACCAGAAAGATCAGAACCAGAAAGATATGATTTAGGCTCCTGGAATTCTTGACTTAAAAAAAAGAAAATCACCTGCCCTTTGGGGCAATCTCACTTGGCCCAGGCAATAGAGTAACCCTTTATATCAATCCCTGCCCTCTCTCTCTTTCTTTCTTTCTTTCTTTCTTTCTTTCTTTCTCTTTCTTTTCTTCTTGGGTGGTTCTTTCCTTTCTTTCTTTTCCTTTCTATTCTTTCTTATCTTTCTTTATCTTTTTCTTATTCTTTCTTGTTCTTTTTTTTTCTTCTTCTTGTCTATCTCTCTCTTTTTTCTCCTCTGGGTGTCTACCTCTGGGAGTGCACACCTGTCACAATCGCGCCACCTGGAGTGGGTGGGTGCGTAGGGTTCATTGCAGAGGCATATGGGGGAAAAACCGTCTTTATTGAGTTCCAACAGCGAACGCAAAACCATGTAGGGGGCGATAAACAGAAAAGAGAAATAAGTCCGACGCCAAATTAACACAGAAGGGCACAAACGGACAGGAACACAAACGACAAACGCACCGACTATCTCAGCACGCAGTGACTATCACATGAAAGAATAATCCGCACGGGAAATAAGCATGAGTGCCTGGATGGTCAGTAGGCCCTAAGGCTTTAAATAGACATACTCCAAGGAACAAAAATAAGCCCGAGACAAGAAGATTGCACAACCGAATGAAGGACTAAACTTATTTAAAGAAGAAAAGGAAAAAGGGGATCGTGGCGCTACGTAGATTATCTCCCAAAGGCCGACGGACAGACCGCCGACCCTGGCGCCGCTCCGGGAACAACCAAGGGCAGGAGAGCCACCTTCGGCTGGGAGTCGTGACAAATACCGATTATGAGAAAACACTTGTGTGTCGTGCAATTCTAGGAATATAGGGAATCGTCTCATCCGGGATTAGAGGTAGCAACTTAGCAAGACAGATTTTAGTATGACTGGGCACAGGTTAGTCCTGAGTATTCAACTCTGTCCACAGACACGACACACGACACCGCCCAAATACGCACACACCAAACAGCACACAGCCGATGTAGTGACCCTGCCATGTACGATGCAAGTATGTATTATGCCTAAACCACAGACCAGGTAAGTGGTCTCTTTTGGTAATGGGAGATAATAATAGATAGTTGTTATTAATTTCAGCATAGCTGAGGTCATAAGTAAACA
>NW_019949084.1:0-1899 GCF_002910315.2 Salvelinus sp. IW2-2015
CGAGAGCATACAGGTCACAGTAGTGGGTAGTATATGGGGCTTTGGTGACAAAACGGATGGCACTGTGATAGACTACATCCAATTTGCTGAGTAGAGTGTTGGAGGCTATTTTGTAAATGAAATCGCCAAAGTCAAGAATTGGTAGGATAGTCAGTTTTACGAGGGTATGTTTGGCAGCATGAGTGAAGGAGTCTTCGTTGCAAAATTGTTAGCCAATTGTAGATTTAATTTTGGATTGGAAATGCTTAATGTGAGTCTGGAAGGAGAGTTTACAGTCTAACCAGACACCTAGGTATTTGTAGTTGTCCACATATTCACAAGTCAGAACCGTCCAGAGTAGTGATGCTAGTCGGGCTGGAGGGTGTGGGCAGCGATCGGTTGAAGAGCATGCATTTAGTTTTACTAGCATTTAAAAGCAGTTGGAGGCCACGGAAGGAGGGTTGTATGGCATTGAAGATTGTTTGGAGGTTTGTTACCACAGTGTCCAAAGAAGGGCCAGATGTATACAGAATAGTGTCGTCTGCGTAGAGATGGATCAGAGAATCACCAGCAGAAAGAGCGACATCATTGATATATACAGAGAAAAGAGTCAGCCTGAGAATTGAACCCTGTGGCACCCCCATAGAGACTGCCACAGATCCGGACAACAGGCCCTCCGATTTGACACACTGAACTCTATCTGAGAAGTAGTTGGTGAACCAGGCGAGGCAGTCATTTGAGAAACCAAGGCTATTGAGTCTGCTGATAAGAATGCGATGATTGACAGAGTCGAAAGCCTTGGCCAGGACAATGAAGACGGCTGCACAGTACTGTCTTTTATTGATGGTGGTTGTGATATTATTTAGGACCTTGAGCGTGGCTGAGGTGCACACATGACCAGCTCGGAAACCAGATTGCATAGCGGAGAAGGTACGGTGGGATTCGAAATGGTCAGTGATCTGTTTTTTCACTTGGCTTTCAAAGACTTTAGAAAGGCAGGGCAAGATGGATATAGGTCTATAACAGTTTGGGTCGAGAGTGTATCCCCCTTTGAAGAGGAGGATGTCCGTGGCAGCTTTCCAATCTTTTGGGATCTCAGACAACACAAAAGAGAGGTTGAACAGGATAGTAATAGGGTTTGCAACAATTTTGGCTGTGAATTTTAAGAAAGAGAGGGTCCAGATTGTCTAGCCCAGCTGATTTGAACTCTTATGGAAGTATTTGGCTACAGATGCAAAATTGCTGTTGAAAAAGCTAGCCTTACCTTTCCTATCTACGTGAATATGGGTTCCTGAACTTCCCTGAAATTGCATAGCCCCGAGGGCATATTCATGCTTAAATTAGTTCGCCACAGGAATTTTTTGCTGGTCAAGGGCAGTCAAGTCCGGGTTAACCGAAGGTCTAGATTTTTCTGAAGTTCTAGTTTTTGAATGGGGCATGCTTATTTAAATGGTGAAGAAAGCACTTTTAAGACAACAGGCATCTCTACAGGACGGGACGAGGTCAAAATCCTCCAGGATATCCGAAACCGGTGATTAGAAAGGCCTGCACACGAAAGTGTTTATAGGGTGCGTTTGACAGTCTGAAGGGGGGTCGAGGTGAGGTCTCGTTGACGCGGATCCTGCTCAGCGCAGGCAATAGCAGTGACGCTGAATCCTGTTGAAGACAGACCGAGGTGTAATTTAGAAGAGGGGCAGCTTGGTGATTTTTTTATCAGGATAGATCTATGGAGGGTCACCCCATGTTAACGGATTTTAAGGTTGTACCTTCCGGTCCTTTACTAATTTGTTGAGATTTGAGGCAATCATCTTAGATTGTAGGACGGCCGGTGTTAAGCAATACTCTCCCCAGTTGAGGTCAACTAACGCTACGAATTTCTAGATAGTATCGGTGGCAATCAATTCACATTGGATCCAAGGC
>NW_019949084.1:6786-12505 GCF_002910315.2 Salvelinus sp. IW2-2015
ACAGATGGGGCTGAGGGGAGTCTATAACAAGCGACAACAGTGAGAGACTTATTTCTGGAAAGGTGGATTTTTAAAGTAGAAGCTCAAATTGTTTGGGCATAGACCTGGATAGTATGACAGAACTCTGCAGGCTATCTCTGCAGTAGATTGCAACTCTGCCCTCTTTGGCAGTTCTATCTTGTCGGAAAATGTTGTAATTGGGGATGGAAATTTCAGAATTTTTGGTGGCCTTCCTAAACCAGGATTCAGACACAGCTAGAATATCAGGATTGGTGGAGTGTGCTAAAGCATGTGAATAAAACAAACTTAGGTAGGAGGCTTCTGATGTTAACATGCATGAAACCAAGGTTTTTGCGGTCACAGAAGTCAAGAAATGAGAGTGCCTGGGGAATAGGTGTGTTGCTGAGGGCTACAGGGCCTGGGTTAACCTCTACATCACCAGAAGAACAGAGGAGGAGTAGGATCAGGGTACGGCTGAAGGCTATAAGAACTGGTCGTCTAGTGCATTGGGAACAGAGAATAAAAGGAGCAGATTTCTGGGCGTGGTAGAATAGATTCAGGGCATAAAGTACAGACAATTGTATGGTAGGATGTGAGCACAGTGGAGGAAAACCTAGGCATTGAGTGACGATGAGAGAGGTCGTGTCTCTGGAGGCACCAGTTAAGCCAGGTGAGGTCTCCGCATGTGTGGGGGTGGGACAAAATAGCTATCTAAGGCATGTTGTACAGGGCTGGGGGCTCGACAGTGAAATAAAACAATAATAACTAACCGAAACAGCAATAGATAAGGCATATTGACGTTAGGGAGAGGCATGTGTAGCCGAGTGATCATAGGGTCCAATGAGCAGCAATAGAAGAGTCAGGGAGCCGTTAGGTAGTCGCTACTACGCTAGGCAAGCTGGAGACACGGCAAATCAGAAAGCTAGCGGGTCTTCGGCGACTTCGCAATGGAAAAGCCTGTTGAAACCAACTTGTATGATTAGGTCGGCAGACCAGTCGTGATGGATTGGCAGGGTTCCGTGTCGGCAATAAAGGGTCCAGGCCAAGTGGCAAAAGAGGTATTATAGCCCAAGAATTAGCTTGTAGACCTCTTCGGCTAGCCGGATGATGGGCCTAGCTCAAGGCTAACTGGTGCTTGTTTCGGGACAGAGGCATTATCCAGCAGTAGCCACTCGGTTGCAGCTAGCTAGCTGCAATGATCCGGTGTAATGGTCCAGAGCTTGCGGCAGGAATCCAGTGATGTGGTATAGAAAAAGCAGTCCGATACACTCTGGGTTGATATCACGCTGTGCAGACTGGCATGTATGGCCCGAGCTGAAGCTGGCTGGTGTCCGAGTTAACGGTGAAGACCGCTAGAAGTGGCTAACTGACTACTAGCTAGTAGCTAGTTAGCTTCTGATGGGGTTCCGGTTCTAAAGTATAAAAATAGCAGATCCGTACCACAATGGGTGAGGCGGGTTGCAGAAAGGATATTCAGTTCGTAAATGGAAAGTTAAAAATATATACTAAATATATACGAAAAAACGAGGAAAACGACTATTTACACGGGACAAGACGGGAAAAGAAAAACACACGTCCGACTGCTACACCATCTTGGATGGCATACCTTCATACCAACCTTGTGCCATACCGGGATATTCGGAAATACCGACAATGAATCCCCACTTAGCCTCTGTAATACGAAGGTTAGCAATGCTAACATGTACATATAAAATCCCATAGAGAATGTTAGCTAAATGCTAACGAGCGGATTGCAAACATTTTATAGTCTCTGACCTAAACTATTTGCAGAACAGACATCTGAGCTCATAAAGTTATACAAGTACCTAAACAATGCTACTCACAGTTTGCTGCACGCACAGAACAAATGTTAGACAGCAAGGTTCTTTTTGTATTCATTTTTTTAAAGCGGAGGATCAGCTTTAATATTGTGGAAAGATTGTTGCTTCCATCAATGTAATTGTCTGCATCATTTCCAATCTCTCATATATTTTTGGTGTAAATATATGCAGTTGAAGTCGGAAGTTTACATACACTTAGGTTGGAGTAATTAAAACTTGTTTTAAAATCACTCCACAAATTTCTTGTTAACAAACTATAGTTTTTGCAAGTTGGTTAGGACATCAACTTTGTGCATGACAAAAGTAATTTTGCCAACAATTGTTACAGACCAGATTATTTAACGTTATAATTCAATGCGTGACAATTCCAGTGCGGTCAGAAGTTACCATACACAAGTTGACTGTGCCTTGAAACAGCTTGGAAAATTCCAGAAAATTATGTCATGGCTTTAAAAGCTTCAGACAGGCTAATTGACATCGTTTGAAGTCATTGGAGGTGTACCTGTGGATGTATTTCAAGGCCTACGACTTCAAACTCAGTGCCTCTTTGCTTGACATCACAGGAAAATCAAAAGAATTTGTAGACCTCCACAAGTCTGGTTCATCTTGGGAGCAATTTCAAACGCCTGAACGTAACCACCTTCATCTGGACAAATGATAGTACGCAAGTATAAGAACACAATGGACCATGCAGCCGTCATACCGCTCTGGAAGGAGACGCGTTCTGTATCCTAGAGATGAACATACTTTGGTGCGAAAAGTGCAAATCAAACCGCAGAACAACAGCAAAAGGACTTTGGTGCAAGATGCAGGAGAGAACTAGGTACAAACGGTATATACAGTGGGGCAAAAAAGTATTTAGTCAGCACCAAATTGTGGCAAGTTCTCCCACTTAAAAAAGATGAGAGGAGGCCTGAACATTTTACTCATAGGACACTTCAACTATGCAGCAGACAAAATGAGAAAAAAATTCCAGAAAATCACATTGTAGGATTTTAATGAATTTATTGTGCAAATTATGGTGGAAAATAAGTATTTGGTCAATAACAAAAGTTTAATCTCAATACTTTGTTATATACCTCTTTGTTGGCAATGACAGAGGTCAAACGTTTTTGCCTACTTATTTTCCACCATAATTTGCAAATAAATTCATAAAAAATCCTACAATGTGATTTTCTGGATTTTTTTTCTAATTTTGTCTGTCATAGTTGAAGTGTACCCTATGATGAAAATTACAGGCCTCTCTCATCTTTTTAAGTGGGAGAACTTGCACAATTGTGGCTGACTAAATACTTTTTTGCCCCACTGTATATTCCACAGTAAAAACAAGTCCTATATCGACAACCTGAAAGGCTGCTCAGCAAGGAAGAAGCCACTGCTCCAAAACGGCCATAAAAAAAGCCAAACTACGGTTTGCAACTGCCACATGGGGAACAAGATCGTACTTTTGGAGAAATGTCCTCTGGTCTGATGAGAAAATAGAACTGTTTGCCCATAATGACCATTGTTATGTTTGGAGGGAAAGGGGGAGGCTTGTAACCGAAGAACACCATCCCAACCGTGAAGCATAATATTGTGGGGTTGCTTTGCTGCAGGAGGGACTGGTGCACTTCACAAAATATGATGGATATATTGAAGCAACATCTCAAGATATCAGTCAGGAGGTTAAAGCTTGGTCGCAAATGGGTCTTCCAAATGGACAATGACCCAAGCTAACTTCCAAAGTGTGGCAAAATGGATTAAGAACAACAAAGTCAACGTATTGGAGTGGCCATCACAAAGCCCTGACCTCAATCCTATAGAAAATTGTTGGCAGAACTGAAAAAGTGTGTGTGAGCAAGGAGGCCTACAAACCTGACCCAGTTACACTCAGCTCTGTCCGGAGGAATGGGCCAAATTCACCCAACTTATTGTGGGAAGCTTGTGGAAGGCTACCCGAAATGTGTGACCAAGTTAAAACAATTTCAAGGCAATGCTACCAAATACTAATTGAGTGTATGTAAACTTCTGACCCACTGGGAATGTGATGAAAGAAATAAAAGCTGAAATAAATCCACTCTCTACTATTTTTCTGACATTTCACAATTCTTAAAATATCGAAAATTCTTAAAAAAGTGTGACCCCAACTGACCTAAACAGGGGTTTTTGCTCGGATTAAATGTCAGGAATTGTGAAAAACTGAGTTTAAATGTTTTGGCTAAGGTGTATGTAAATTACGACTTCAACTGTATATACATACATATACAGACATAAACCCACCACCCTCCACCAATTGGAGTAAACTATAAACATAACACTAGGCTTCTACCTTCAGTTTATAGGCATATTTTACACATTTTACAGACACAATCTATTTTACAATAGTTATATTTTGTTTGTTTTTAGTCCTTCCTCTTTTTGTTGTCCATGCAGTTTGATTTCTATTTGTAACGGTGCTATTTCACAAAATTTTGGAACCTATATACATTTTACAGACCACGTATGTTGTACATTGGTTATCTTGTTGTTATTAGTCCCACCCTTCAGCTCCATTCAACCCCTCCCATCTATCTCTTAACACCATCCATTTTGGATTTCTATTTGCCATATATTTTTCAACTGTGCTGTGATGCTTCACAAAAGTACTAAACCGTTCTATTCTCATAGTTTCTTCAGATTGTAAATTAAAGATATAGATTTTTTTGCTAAAATCATTATTATTTATTGATTGATTGACTATGACTTTTCAAATCACCCAGTATTGCTATCTGCAGTGTTAGTTTTAGGTAAATGTTGCAATTCTTCAGCCGTTCCTGGACCTTTGAACAAAAACGTGCTACATGTGGACAGTACCAAAATAAATGATCTAATGACTCTGCCTCCTCACTGCAAAAACTGCAGAGCGGGGAAGATTGCATCCCCAATATACATAACATTCTATTGGTTGCACGAATTTTGTATAACAATTTCAATTGAAAAATGTGATGTTCTGAATCCGGCATTGTTTTGCGTGTCAATTCATAAATCATGTGCCATGAAATAGGTATATCGAAAATCTCTTCCCAAATATTTTGCAATTTATATGGCACAGCTGTCAATATTTTGGTTCTTAAATTAAATTGGTATATGTTCTTATTCATCACAATTTTCTTTAACCATTTATGGTCTTTAATGCAGGGCCAACAGACAAGTTACTTACTTTTTCCCCCTTCTACTTGCCTCTTCCATTTTTGTGGTAATGCTGCAATTAGTTGTTTGAAATATTGGGTAGAGCAGACATTTCCATATGTCTGTGTTAGGTATAGGTACACTTCAACTGTGAGAGACGGAATCTAAAACAAAAATCCATAAAATCACATTGTATGATTTTTAAGTAATTAATTTGCATTTTATTGCATGACATAAGTATTTGATCACCTACCAACCAGTAAGAATTCCAGCTCTCACAGACCTGTTAGTTTTTCTTTAAGAAGCCCTCCTGTTCTCCACTCATTACCTGTATTAACTGCACCTGTTTGAACTCATTACCTGTATTAAAGACACCTGTCCACACACTCAATCAAACAGACTCCAACCTCTCCACAATGGCCAAGAGAGCTGTGTAAGGACATCAGGGATAAAATTGTAGACCTGTACAAGGCTGGGATGGACTACAGGACAATAGGCAAGCAGCTTGGTGAGAAGGCATTAACTGTTGGCGCAATTATTAGAATAGAGCTTTTTGGTCTAAACCCCACTCGCCGTGTTTGGAGGAAGAAGAAGGACGAGTACAACCCCAAGAACACCATCCCAACCGTGAAGCACGGAGGTGGAAACATCATTCTTTGGGGATGCTTTTCTGCAAAGGGGACAGTACGACTGCACCGTATTGAGGGGAGGATGGATGGGGCCATGTATCG
>NW_019949085.1:0-12500 GCF_002910315.2 Salvelinus sp. IW2-2015
AGACATGAATTTATATCTGACATCCATTGACATGTGTAGTAAACTAGCCATGAATTCTGTCTGACATGCAGTGACATGTAGTAAACTAGACATGAATTATATATGGGAAAAACCCAAATTGCCCAGTGGGTGGGAAAAAACAATTGGGTTTAACACGTACAAAAAAAAAAACCCCTTAAAAGACAAGAATTCCTGTTTGACATCCAGTGACATGTAGTTTAACGTAGACATGAATTCTGTCTGACATGCCAGGTGACATGTAGTTAAACTAGACTGAATTCCCTGTCTGACCATCCCAGGAACATGTAGTAAACTAGACATTGAATTCTGTTGACCGATGCCAGTGACATGTGTAAACTAGCCATGAATTTATATCTGACATCCATTGACTGATTAGTAAACTAGACATGAATTCCTGTCTGACATGCCAGTGACATGTAGTAAACTAGACATAAATTCTGTCTGACATGCCAGTGAATGAGTAAACTAGAACTGAATTCTGTCTGACATGCCAGTGACATGTAGTAAATAGAATGAATTCTCTGAATGCCAGTGACATTAGAAACTAACATGAATTCTGTCTGACATGCCAGTGACATGTAGTAAACTAGACATGCATTCTGTCTGACATGCCAGTGACATGTAGTAAACTAGACATGAATCTGTCTGACATGCAGTGACATGTAGTAAACTAGACCATGAATTTAATTCTGACATGCCAGTGACCTGTAGTAAACTAGACAAGAATTCTGTTTGACATCCCAGGACATGTAGTTAAACTAGACATGAATTCTGTCTGACATGCCAGTGACATGTAGTAACTAGACATGAATTCTGTCTGACATCCAGTGACATTAGTAAACTAGACATGAATTCTGTCTGAACTCCTGACATGTAGTAACTAGACATGAATTCTTGTCTGACATGCCAGTGACATGTAGTAAACTAGACATGAATTCTGTCTGTACATGCCAGGACATGTAGTTAAACTAGACATGAATTGTGTCTGACATGCAGTGACATGTCAGTAACTAGACAATGAATTTGTCTGACATGCCAGTCGACATGTAGTAAACTAGATGAATTCTGTCTGACATGCCAGTGACATGTAGTAAACTAGACATGAATTCTGTCTGACAATGCCAGTGACATGTAGTAAACTAGACATGAATTCTGTCTGACATTCCAGTGACATGTGTAAACTAGACATGACATTCTGTCTGACTGCTGTCATGTAGACACATGTCTGTCGAGACTACATGTAGTAAACTAGACATGATTCTGTCTGACATGCCAGTGGACTCATGTATAAACTAGACATGAATTCTGTCTGACATGCAGTGACATGTAGTAACTAGACATGAATTCTGTCTGACATGCCAGTGACATGTAGTACAACTAGACATGAATTCTGTCTGACATGCCGTTGACATGTAGTAAACTAGACATGAATTCTGTCTGACATGCCAGTGAGATGTAGTAAACTAGACATGAATTCTGTCTGACATGCCCAGTGACATGTTAGTAAACTAGACATGAATTCTGTCTGACATGCCAGTGACACTGTAGTAAACTAACATGAATTCTGTCTGACATGCCAGTGACATGTAGTAAACTAGACATGAATTCTGTCTGAATGCCAGTGACATGTAGTAAACTATACATGGATTCTGTCTGACCTGCATGTGACATGTAGTAAACATAGACGTCATGCAACTTCTGCTCTGACATGCCAGTGCATGTAGTAAACTATACATGAATTCTGTCTGACATGCAGTGACATGTAGTAACAGACATGAATTCTGTCTGACATGCCAGTGACATGTAGTAAACTAGACATGAATTATATCTGACATCCCATTGACATGTAGAACTAGACATGAATTCTGTCTGACATGCCAGTGACATGTAGTAAACTAACTGAATTTTAATCTGACATGCCAGTGAACATGTAGTAAAACTAGACAAGAATTACTGTTTGACATCCAGTGACATGTAGTAAACTAGACATGAAATTCTGTCTGACATGCCAGTGACATGTAGTAAACTTAGACATGAATTCTGTCTGACATCCCATGTGACATGTAGTAAACTAGACATGAATTCTTGTCTGACATCCAGTGACGCATTAGTAAACTAGACATGAATTCATATCTGACATCACCATTGACATTGTAGTAAACTAAGACATGAATTTCTGTCTGACATGCCATTGACATGTAGTAAACTAGACATGAATTCTGTCTGAATTGCCCAGTGACATTGTAGTAAACTAGACATGAAATTCTGTCTGACATGCCAGTGACATGTAGTAACTAGACATGAATTCTGTCTGACATGCCAGTGCACATGTAGTAAAACTCGACATGAAATTCTGTCTGGACATGCCAGTGACATGTAGTAAACTAGACATGAATTCTGTCTGACATGCCAGTGACATGTAGTAAACTATACATGAATTCTGTCTGACATGCAAGTGACATGTAGTAAACTAAACATGAATTCTGTCTGACATGCCAGTGACATGTAGTAAACTAGACATGAATTCTGTCTGACATGCCAGTGACATGTAGTACACTAGACATGAATTCTGTCTGACATCCTAGTGACATGTAGTTAACTAGACATGAATTCTTCTGACATGCTATTGACATGTAGTAAACTAGACATGAATTCTGTCTGACATGCCAGTGACATGTAGTAAACTAGACATTGAATTCTGTCTGACATGCCAGTGACATGTAGTAAACTATACAATGAATTCTGTCTGACATGCCAGTGAACATGTAGTAAACTAGACATGAATTCTGTCTGACATGCCAGTGACATGTAGTAAACTATCCATGAATTCTGTCTGACATGCAGTGACATGTAGTAAACTAGACATGAATTCTGTCTGACATGCCAGTGACATGTAGTAAACTAGACATGAATTAGTATCTGACAATGCCAGTGACATGTAGTAAACTGACAAGAATTCTGTTTGACATCCAGTGACATGTAGTAAACTAGACATGAATTCTGTCTGACATGCCCAGTGACATGTAAGTAAACTAGACATGAATTCTGTCTCTGACATCCCAGTGACCATGTAGTAAACTAGACATGAATTCTGTCTGCACATGCCAGTGACATGTAGTAAACTTGACATGAATTATATCTGACATCCCATTGACATTGTAGTAAACTAGACATGAATTCTGTCTGACATGCCAGTGACATGTAGTAAACTAGACATGAATTCTGTCCTGAATGCCAGTGACATGTAGTAAACTAGACATGAATTCTGTCTGACATGCCAGTGACATGTAGTAACTAGACATGAATTCCTGTCTGACATGCCAGTGACAATGTAGTAAACTAGACATGAATTCTGTCTGACATGCCAGTGACATGTAGTAAACTAGACATGCATTCTGTCTGACATGCAGTGACATGTAGTAAACTAGACATGAATTCTGTCTGACATGCCAGTGACATGTAGTAACTAGACATGAATTATATCTGACATGCCAGTGACATGTAGTAAACTAGACAAGAATTCTGTTTGACATCCCAGTGACATGTGTAAACTAGACATGAATTCTGGTCTGACATGCCAGTGACATGTAGTAAACTAGACATGAATTCTGTCGACATCCCAGTGACATGTAGTAAACTAGAATGGAATTCTGTCTGACATGCCAGTGACATGTAGTAAACTAGACATGAATTTCTGTCTAACTGCAGTGACATGTAGTAAACTAGACATGAATTCTGGTCTGACATGCCTGTGACATGTAGTAAACTAGACATGAATTGTGTCTGACATGCCAGTGACATGTAGTAAACTAGAATGAATTCTGTCTGACATGCCAGTGACCATGTAGTAAACTAGACATGAATTCTGTCCTGACATCCAGTGACATGTAGTAACACTAGACAATGAATGTCTGTCTGACATGCCAGTGACATGTAGTATAACTAGACATGAATTCTGTCTGATCATTCCCAGTGACATGTAAGTAAACTAGACATCGAATTCTGTTCTGACATGGCTAGTGACATGTAGTAAACTAGACATGAATTCTGTCTGACATGGCCAGTGACATAGTAGTAAACTAGACATGAAATCTGTCTGGACATGCCAGTGACATGTAGTAAACTAGACATGAATTCTGTCTGACATGCCAGTGGACATGTTAGTAATGCTAGACATGAATTCTGTTCTGACATGCAGTGACATGTAGTAAACTAGACATGAATTCTGTCTGACATGCCAGTGACATGTAGTAAACTAGACATGAATTCTGTCTGACATGCCAGTGACATGTAGTAAACTAGACAGATTCTGTTGACTGCCAGTGAACATGTAGTAAATGACATGAATTCTGTCTGACATGCCAGTGACATGTAGTAAACTATACATGAATTCTGTCTGACATGCCAGTGACATGTAGTTAAACTAGACATGAATTCTGTCTGACATGCCAGTGACATGTAGTAAACTAGACATGAATTATATCTGACATCCCAGTGACATGTAGTAACTAGACATGAATTCTGCTGACATGCCAGTGACATGTGTAACTAGACATGAATTCTGTCTGACATGCCAGTGACATGTAGTAAACTAGACATGAATTATGTCTGGACTTGCCAGTGACATGTAGTAAACTAGACATGAATTCTGTCTGACATGCCATGACATGTAGTAAACTAGACCATGAATTCTGTCTGACATGCAGTGACATGTAGTAAACTAGACATGAATTCTGTCTGACATGCCAGTGACATGTAGTAAACTAGACATGAATTCTGTCTGACATGCCAGTGACATGTAGTAAACTAGACATGAATTCTGTCTGACATCGCCAGTGACATGTAGTACTAGACATGAATTCTGTCTGACATAGCAGTGACATGTGTAAACTAGACATGAATTCTGTCTGACATGCCAGTGACATGTAGTAAACCAGCCATATATTTTCGAGTGCCAAATGTCACCCTGTTCCCTATGTAGTATATATTCCTATGCGGCCTTGTTTAAAAGTAGTGCACTAATACCGGCAACAGGTTGCTATTTTGGGATACAAGCTAATCGTTGTAATCCCTGTGGAAGCTACGAGGATTTGCTGCTCTGGTCAAGTTGGATTCCAATGTCAATTCGTGCCACAACAAATTGGGAAGCGGGTGTCTATTCATTTCACAGTAGGGAGAAATTCACCACGTAATAAATTCTACGCTTATTTTATATATTTTTAAACAGAAATTAGTGAGGAATTGAACGTTGGTTGCGTTTGTTATCTCCCAACCCCTGGTGGGATTAAGTTTGTGAAGAATTAGTTTCTCGTAGGGAGCTGTTTGTCTTTCTCTCATTATCTTTTTCTCTCTTTTTTATCATTTCTCTTTAATCCAATGCCTTGTCTTCATGACTCCTATACCACTGTCTCTACTAACTAAGGTTGTAAAAATCTGTAACTTTACCAAAATCCACTGCATGATTTTCCAGAAAACCCTTGTTGGAACATTCTCGGAATCAAGAGGGATAAACGGGAAATTTGTAATCCCCCAACCAGGAACTTCTGGAAACCTGGTAATTTGGGGAAAGTTTAGTTAACCAGATTTTTGCCACCTTGCTAGTAGCGCTTCGATCTCCTGGTAGGCTATCATAGAGATACTGTTTGCAGGCTTTTCATTCCAGCCCTGCGGTAAGACACCTGTAAGACCATCATCAGGCCATGGTCAGTTGTGTATTTGAATCAGGTGTGTTGAGCGATGGGATGGAACAGAATCCTGCACCGAGTAAATAATGAGTAAAACCAGTGAGTTATCATACCACAGCCAGAAATAATGAGTAAATCAACAGCCAGTAATACATGAGTAAATACCACAAGCCAGTAAATAATGAAATACCACGTAATATACCACAGCCAGTAATAATGAGTAAATACGCACAGCCAGTAATAATGAGTAAATACCACAGCCAGTAATAATGAAGTTAAATACCACAGCCAGTAATAATGCAGTAAAATACCAGTGAGTTTATCATACCACAGCCAGTAATAATGAGTAAATACCACAGCCAGTAATAATGAGTAAATACCACAGCCAGTAATAATGAGTAAATACCACAGCCAGTAATAATGAGTAAATACCAGTGAGTTTATCATACCACAGCCAGTCTTACATGCCTAATGGACATAAATGTAATACATGACCTTTTGTATTGCTGGCAACATCATATAAAAGGACATGGAAACACACGGACATAATTACACCTGCTAACTGGGGACAGTAGATGTTGGCCTAAACGTCCACTGCTCCCGCCACCCCTCCCGGTCACCTCTGGGAGTGACTTACCTCGCTGTAAAAGTGACGTCATAGTTTGTAATACATTTACATAGAATGAGCGTCCCGCGCCCTCTCCTGGTGGTCTGTGGTACTACATCAGTCGTTCAACGTGAAACTCATTTGAATTAGATCAGATAGGTTTGTTGTAATTTTCGCTAAGTAACAACATGAAGATATATTACTAAGAGTGTGATTATACAGTGACTGCCCTAGCGGGTCTGGAACACAGGCCACCAGCACCAAACACCCAAACCACTGTCCCAATAACAGATAACTCCAGAACATGGGCATTGGCCCAGTATGTTTTTATTTAACTAGGCAAGTCAGCTTAGAACAAATTCTATTTACAATGACTGCCTACCCCATGCCAAACCCAGACGACTCTAGACCAATTGTGCGCCGTCCTACGGGATTCCCAATCACAGCCAGATGTGATGCAGCCTGGATTTGAACCAGGTACTGCAGTGATACCTCTTGCACTGTGATACAGTGTTTTAGACCTCTGCGCCACTCAGGAGTATAGATAGGTGCTGTCCAGAAGACAGTTCCCTAACCCCTCCTCCTTAGTCACGTGTGTTGATCTGGAGCAACATGGTAGGTGTAAGCAATAGGGTCAACGCACCTTCAAGTACATTTCAGCTCTGTTAAAAAGTACACTCACGTTGTTTAGTTATGTTGAGCGTAGTGATTCAGGGCTATCATTAGAGCTGGTTAATGGGACACACCAACATTAGACAACTATAACAGAAAACCGACACGTGAAACTCGACACACATGAACGTTATTTCAACGTCCCATAAAACACGTCAAGAAACATTGTAATGTTGTATATTCTGAGGACATTGTAACCACGTTCTAGATAAGTTATGTTTGACATTAAGGGAATTTTTCTGCAATCTTTAACACCAAAACATGCTAAAAAAGGTTCTCAGGAAGTTTTTTGCTAACATAACAGTATATAGAATGTTCCCCTTAACTAACGGAAAACTGGACACTCAAACATTAGGGGAACGTTACTGATAACATTGCAAAAGCGTTCTCTCTCTCCTTTAGTTGATCAAATGAATGAGCTCTGCGTTACTGAGTTGATCAAATGTTTGGAGGTGTGGTTCTATGCTGATTAATTTATGCATAGAGGTGTGGTTCTATGCCGATAAATGTATGCATAGAGGTGTGGTTTTATGCTGATTAATTTATGTATGGAGGTGTGGTTCTATGCGGATAAATTGATGCATAGAGGTGTGGTTCTATGCTGATTAATTTATGCATAGAGGTGTGGTTCTATGCAGATTAATTTATGCATAGAGGTGTGGTTCTATGCTGATTAATTTATGCATATAGGTGTGGTTCTATGCTGATTAATTTATGGACGCCATACCATTTATTGAAAGTGTAAATGCCAGTGACTCTATCTATGAAAGGACAAAGCCATCGATCACGAGACACCATTCATGTGTATGTAAAGACTCAATAGCACATTGAAACCTAATTAAATCGGTTAAGATGACGTGTCTTTGGCTGCATCTAAACAGGCCTCTCAATTCAGATATTTTTTTCCCCTAATTGGTGTTTTGACCAATCACATCAGATCTTTTCACTTCAGATCTTTTTCATCCGCKGATTTGATTGGGCAAAATACCAATTAGTGAAAAAAAGTTCCTGAATTGGGCTGCCTGTGTAAACGCAGCAATGGAGACAAAACATGGTACTCCAGGAAGTGACGTTGTAGGATAACTCAGTGCTGCCCCCTCTCATTGAGTGATTGTGTCCGAAAACCCATACTAGCATACTACATTTCGAATGCTTAGCAGGACAGGAAAACRGTCCAATTTGAGCACTCATCAAGAGAACATCCCTGGTCATCCCTACTGCCTCTGATCTGGAGGACTCACTAAACAGAGAACATCCCTGGTCATCCCTACTGCGTAAGGATGACCAGGGATGTTCTCTGTTTAGAGTTTATAGCCGTTAACCCATTGTAGTAAGCAGTTTATAGCCGTTAACCCATTGTTGTGTAAGGAGTTTTAAGCCGTTAACCCATTGTAGTAACAGTTTAAATAGCCGTTAACACATTGTAGTAAGGAGTTTATAGCCGTTAACCCTTGTAGTAGGAGTTTATAGCCGTTAACACATTGTAGTAAACAGTTTAATAGCCGTTAACCATTTAGTAAGCAGTTTATAGCCGTTAACACATTGTAGTAAACAGTTTATAGCCGTAACCCATTGTAGTAAACAGTTTATAGCCGTTAACCATTGAGTAAACGATTATACATTACATTGTAGGAAGGAGTTTATAGCCGTTAACCCTGTAGGAAACGTTTATAGCGTACCATTGTAGGAAGGAGTTTAGCCGTTAACCCATTGTAGTAACAGATTATAGCCGTTACCCATTGTAGTCAGGAGTTTATAGCCGTTAAACCATTGTAGGAAGGAGGTTTATAGCGTTAACCATTGTAGTAAGGATTTAGAGCCCTTAACCATTGTAGATAACAGTTTATAGCCGTTAACCAATTGTAGTTAACAGTTTATAAGCGTTAACCATTGTAGTAAGGAGTTTACAGCCGTTAACCATTGTAGTTAACAGTTTATAGCCGTTAACACATTGTAGTAACAGTTTATAGCGTTAACCCATTGTAGTAAGGAGTTTATAGCCGTTACCCCATTGTATGAAGGAGTTTATAGCCGTTAACCCATTGTAGGAAGGAGTTTATGCGTTACCCTTGTAGTAAGAGTTAATAGCGTTAACATTGTAGTAAACAGTTTATAGCGTTAACCCATTGTAGGAAGGAGTTATAGCCGTTAACCCATTGTAGTTAAGGAGTTAATAAGCCGTTCCACCATTGTAGTAAGGAGTTTAATAGCCGTTAACCATTGTAGTCAGGAGTTTATAGCCGTTAACACATTGTAGTAAGGATGTTAGCCAGTTTGCATAAATGATACAAACACACACACACCACACACACACCACACAACACACACACACACACACACACACACACACACACACAAACACAACCACACACAACACACAACACCACACATACACAACATCACACACACACACACACACACACACACACACAACATACAGGGCAGTTGGTAACAGTTCAAATGAGTAATGTGGTGTGGTGTGTGTGTGTGTGGTGTGTGTGTGTGTGTGTGTGTGTGTGTGTTGTGTGTGTGTGTGTGTGTGTGTGTGTGTGTGTGTGTGTGTGTGTGTGTGTGATGTGTGTGTGTGTGTGTGTGTGTGTGTTGTGTGTGTGGTGTGTGTGCGGGTGAGACATACAGTACAGACAGGTATACTGTCTGTATAGTGATCTCTCCCTCTGTGTCCTAGCCTTGCACAGACTCTAACAACCTGCTCTAGTTAACTGCATTCCCTTCTGTGTTCTGGGACTGGGTTGAAAGAAACATGCTCTCTTCTCTCTCTCTTCTCTCTCTCTCGCTCATAACCAGGTTCGGGACTTCATGGACTTAATCCTAACCACTGTTCAGGACTTATCCTACACTTGTCAGGACTTATCCTAACACTGTTCAGGGACTTATCCTAACCACCGAGCTGTTCAGGGCTTATCCTAACCACTGTTCAGGGACTTATCCTAACCACTGTTCAGAGGCTTATCCTAACCACTGTTCAGGAGCTCTCTAACCACTGTTCAGGGACTTATCTAACTACTGTTCAGGGACTTATCCCAACCACTGTTCAGGGACTTATCTACCACTGTTCAGGGACTTATCCTAACATGTTAGGGACTTATCCAACACTGTTGGGACTTATCCACCACTGTTCAGGGACTTATCTAACCTGTTCAGGGACTTATCCAACCACTGTTCAGGGACTTATCCTAACCACTGTTCAGGGCTTATCTAACCACGTTCAGGATTATCCTAACACTGTTCCGGACTTATCCTACCACTGTTACAGGAGTTATCTTAACCAACTTGTTCAGGGACTTATCCTAACCACTGTTCAGGGACTTATTCCTAACCACTGTTCAGGACTTATCCTAACCACTGTTCAGGACTGGCATCAACCACTGTTAAGGGATCTTATCATAACACACTGTTCAGGGACTTATCTACACTGGTTAGGACTTATCTAACCACTGTAGGGACGTATCTCTAACCACTGTTCAGGGACTTATCCTAACACTGTTTCGAGCTGCTCATAACCACTGTTAAGGGACTTATCCTAACCACTGTTTCAGGGACTTATGCCACTTATCCTAACCACTGTCAGGGACTTAATCACTGGGGACTTATCCACCACTGTTCAGGGACTTATCCCAACACTGTCAGGGACTTTACTACCACTGTTCAGGGACTTATCCTAACACTGTTCAGGGAACTTATACTAACCACTGTTCAGGGACTTTATCTAACCACTGTTAGGACTTATCCAACCACTGTAGGATTTATCCTAACCACTGTTCAGGACTTATCCTAACCACTGTTCAGGGACTTATCCTAACACTGTTCAGGGACTTATCCTAACCACTGTCAGGGACTTATCCTAACCACTGTTTCAGGGACTTATCCTAACACTGTTCAGGGACTTATCTACCACTGTTCAGGACTTATCTAACTCAGTGTTCAGCGACTGCGCATACACTGTCAGGACTTATCCTAACCACTGTTCAGGGACTTATCCTAACCACTGTTTCAGGATTATCCTAACCACTGTTCAGGACTTATCCTAACCACTGTTCAGGCTGCTCATAAACACTTTCAAGGACTTATCACCTGTTCAGGGCTTATCCTACCACTGTTCAGGGACTTATCCAACACTGTTCAGGGACTTATCTAACACTGTTCAGGGACTTATCCTAACACTGTTCAGGGATTATCCCAACCATGTCGTCACCTGTTCAGGGACTTATCGTATAACCACTGTTCAGGGACTTATCCTAACCACTGTTTCAGGGACTTATTCCTAACCACTGTTCAGGGACTTACTCTAACACTGTAACCACCTGTTCAGGGACTTATCCTAACCACTGTTCAGGGACTTATCCTAACACACTGTCAGGACTTAATCCATAACACTGTTCAGGGACTTTTAATCCTAACCACTGTTCAGGACTTATCCTAACCACTGTTCAGGGTGTATTAAGGATTCCTAACCACTGTTCAGGGACTTACATCCTAACCACTGTTTCAGGGACTTATCCCAACCACTGTTCAGGACTTTTCCCTAACACAGTTCAGGGACTTTCCAACCACTGTTTCGGGACTGCTCATAACACACTGTTCAGGGACTTATCTAACACTGTTCAGGGATGCTCATAAACTGTTCAGGGACTTATCTACCCACTGTCAGGGACTTATCCTAACCACTGTTCAGAGCTGCTCATAACCCACTGTTCAGGACTTATCCTAACCCACTGTTCAGGGACTGCTCATAACACTGTTCAAGGATTATCAACCAGTTCAGGATTATCTACACTGTTCAGACTTATCAACCATGTTCAGGGACTTATCCTAACCACTGGTTCAGGAACTTATCATAACCACTGTTCAGGGACTTATCCAACCACTGTTCAGGGACTTATCCTAACCACTGTTCAGGACTTTTATCCTAACCACTGTTCAGGACTTATCCTAACCATGTTCAGGACTTATCTAACCACTGTTCAGGGACTTATCCAACCAACTGTCAGAGCTGCTCATAACACTGTTCAGGGACTTATCCTAACCACTGTTCAGGGACTGTCATAACACTGTTCAAGGCTATCCCAACCTTCGGGACTTATCTAACTCAACTCCACTGCTAGGAGCCTTATCCTAACCATGTTCCAGGGACTTATCCCTACCAATGTTCAGGATTATCCTAACCACTGCTCAGGGATTATCCTACCTAGGGACTCTATTTTAGGACTTATCCTAACCACTTTTCAGGGACTACCTCCTGACCACTGCCAATATGTGGTGGCTTTTCGTGCACTTTCAGCAGTGTGGCATCACCAGGTGCTACATCCTGGCATTGAGATCAAGAGAAGAGGCTCAATGTAGTTGACTGACCAGAGAAGAGGCTCCAATGTTAGTGACTACCAGAGAAGAGGCTCCAATGTAGTGTGGAATGAAGCTCAGTAGTAACAGGAAAAGCCAATTAGTGACTGACCAGAGAAGAGCTCCATGTCGTGATGACCAGAGAAGAGGCTCCATGT
>NW_019949086.1:0-12500 GCF_002910315.2 Salvelinus sp. IW2-2015
ATGTAGTTTACAGTAAGATAGATGTGTTACAGTATATAGATGTAGTTACAGTAGATAGATGTAGTTACAGTAGATAGATGTAGTTTACAGTAGATAGATGTATTTACAGTAAGATAGATGTAGTTACAGTAACAGTAGATAGATGTAAGTTTACAGTAGATAGATGTAGTTACAGTAGATAGATGTAGTTACAGTAGATATATGTAGTTACAGTAGATGATGTAGTTACAGTACAGTAGATATATGTAGTTACAGTAGATAGATGTAGTTACAGTAAGATTATATGTAGATACAGTAGATAGATGTAGTTACAGTAGATAGATGTAGTTACAGTACAGTAGATAGATGTAGATACGTAGATAGATGTAAGTTACAGTAGATAGATGTAGTTACATTACAGTAGATAGATGTAGTTACAAGTAGATAGATGTAGTTACAGTAGATAGATGTAGTTACAGTAAAGTAGAGTAGTGTAGTTACAGTAGATAGATTTAGTTTACAGTACAGTAGATAGATGTAGTTACAGTAGATAGATGTAGTTACAGTAAATAGATGTAGTTAAAGTTACAGTAGATAATGTAAGTTATTAGTATACAGTAGATAGATGTAGTTACAGTAGATAGATGTAGTTACAGTAGATAGATGTAGTTACAGTAGATATCTGTGATTACAGTTCAGTGGATAAACATTATCTGTCAAAATACTCATTCAAGGGTTTTTCTTTATTTTTACTATTTTCTACATTGTGGAATAATAGTGAAGACATCAGAACTATGAAATAACACATATGCAGTCATGTAGCAACCAAAAAAGTGTTAAACAAATCAAAATATATTTTATATTTTTGATTCTTCAAATTGCCTTGATGACCGCTTTGCACACTCTTGGCATTCTCTCAACTAGCTTCATGAGGTAGTCACCTGGAATGCATTTCATTTAACAGGTGTGCCTTGTTAAAAGTTATTTTGTGGAAAGTCTTTCCTTCTTAATGCGTTTGAGCCAATCAGTTGTGTTGTGAGGTAGCGGTGGTTGGAGCTCAGAGCCTAGCGGTGGTATACAGAAGATAGCCCTGTTTGGTAAAAGCCTTAGGTTATTTTATGGCAAGAAGGGCTCAAATAAGCAAAGAGAAACGGCAGTCCATCATTACTTTAAGACATGAAGAAAAGTCAATGTGTAAAATTTCAATAACTTTTTGCAGTCACAAAAACCATCAAGCGCTATGATGAAACTGTCTCTCATGATTAACACCACAGGAAAGGAAGACCCAGAGTTACCTCTGCTGCAGAGGATAAGTTCATTAGGAGTTAACTGCACCTCAGATTGCAGCCCAAATAAATGCTTCACAGAGTTCAAGTAACAGACACATCTCAACATCAACTGTTCAGAGGAGACTTCGTGAATCAGGACTTCATGGTCAAATTGCTGCAAGGAAACCACTACTAAAGGACTCCAATAAGAAGAAGAGACTTGCTTGGGCCAAGAAACACGAGCAATGGACATTAGACCGGTGAAAATCTGTCCTCTGGTCTGAGGAGTCCAAATTTGAGATTTTTGTTTCCAACCGCCGTGTCTTTGTGAGACGCAGAGTAGGTGAACGGATGATCTCCGCATGTGTGGTTCCCACCGTGAAGCATGGAGGAGGAGGTGTGATGGTGTGGGTGTGCTTTGCTGGTGACACCGTCTGTGATTTATTTAGAATTCAAGGCACACTTAAAACTTCTTGACGCTAGGGGTCATATTCTTTATTTATTTTTAAATAACGTTCCCAAGGTAAACTGACTATTTCTCAGGTCCAGATCGTAGAATATGCATATAATTTACAGATTAGGATAGAAAACACTCCAAAGTTTCCAAAACTGTCAAAATATTGTCTGTGAGAGGTTAACCAGAGGTTAACCAGTATGGCTACCAAAGCATTCTGCAGTGATACGCCATCTGGTTTGGGCTTAGCGGGACTATCATTTGTTTTACAGCAGGACAATGACCCAAAACACACCTCCAGGCTGTGTAAGGGCTATTTGACCAAGAATGAGATTGATGGAGTGCTGCATCAGATGACCTGGCCTCCACAATCACCCGACCTCAACCCAATTGAGATGGTTTGGGATGAGTTGGGCCACAGAGTGAAGAAAAGGCAGCCAACAAGTGCTCAGCATATGTGGGAACTCCTTCAAGACTGTTGGAAAAGAGTGTGCACAGCTGTCATCAAGGCAAAGGGTGGCTACTTTGAAGAATCTCAAATATAAAATATATTTGGACTTGTTTACACATTTTTGGTTACTACATGATTCCATATTTGTAATTTCATAATATTGATGTCTTCACTATTATTCTACAATGTAGAAAATAGTAAAAATAAAGAAAAACCCTTGAATGAGTAGATGTGTCCAAACATTTGACTGGTACCTACAGGACTGTACATACACACCCACCAGCCCCACCCCTACAGGACTGTACATACACACCTACACACCCACCAGCCCATCCTGTACAGGACTGTACACACACACCTACACACCCACCAGCCCATCCTGTACAGGACTGTACATACACACCTACACACCCACCAGCCCCACCCCCGTACAGGACTGTACACACACACCTACACACCCACCAGCCCACCTACAGGACTGTACAACACACCCTCCACACCCACCAGCCCACCCTGTACAGGACTGTACACACACACCTAACACACCCACCAGCCCACCCGTACAGGACTGTACACACACAACCTACACACCCACCAGCCCCATCCTGTACAGGACTGTACACACACACCTACACACCCACCAGCCCCACCTGTACAGGACTGTACACACACACCTACACACCCACCAGCCCCACCCGTACAGGAACTGTACACCACACACTACACACCCACCAGCCCATCCTGTACAGGACTGTACACACACACCTACACACCCCAGCCCATCCTGTACAGGACTGTCCATACACACCTACACACCACCAGCCCCACCCGTACAGGACTGTACATACACACCTACACACCCACCAGCCTCCACCCGTACAGGACTGTACATAAACACCTACACACCCACCAGCCCACCCTACAGGACTGTACACACAACCTACACACCCACCAGCCCACCCTACAGGACTGTACTACACACCTACACACCCACCAGCCCCACCCCTACAGGACTGTGACATACACACCCACCAGCCCACCCCTACAGGACTGTACATACACACTACACACCACCAGCCCCACCCCTACAGGACTGTACATACACACCCACCAGCCACCCCTACAGGACTGTACATACACACCTACATACCCACCAGCCCACCCGTACAGGACTGTACATACACACCCACCAGCCCACCCTACAGGACTGTACATACACACCTACACACCACCAGCCCCACCCCTACAGGACTGTACATACACACCCACAGCCATCCCTACAGGACTGTACATACACACCTACACACCCACCAGCCCCACCCTACAGGACTGTACACACACACCCTACACACCCACCAGCCCATCCTGTAAAGGACTGTACACACACACCTACACACCACCAAGCCCCCCTACAGGACTGTACACACACACCTACACACCCACCAGCCCCACCCTACAGGACTGTACACCACACCTACACACACCACCACCCCATCCCGTACAGGACTGTACATACACACCTACACACCCACCAGCCCCACCCCTACAGGACTGTACACACACACCTACACACCCACCAGCCCCACCCTACAGGACTGTACACACACACCTACACACCCACCAGCCCACCCCTACAGGACTGTACACACACACCTACACACCCACCAGCCCCACCCGTACAGGACTGTACATACACACCTACACACCCACCAGCCACCCCGTACAGGACTGTACACACACACCTACACACCCACCAGCCCATCCCGTACAGGACTGTACATACACACTACACACCCACCAGCCCCACCCCTACAGGACTGTACCACACACCTACACACCCACCAGCCCCACCCCTACAGGACTGTCACACACACCTACACACCCACCAGCCCACCCCTACAGGATGTACACACACACCTACACACCCACCAGCCCACCCGTACAGGACTGTACATACACACCTACACACCACCACCACCCCGTACAGGACTGTACACACAACCTACACACCCACCCAGCCCACCCGTACAGGACTGTACATACACACCTACACACCCACCAGCCCCACCCGTACAGGACTGTACATACACACCTAAACCACCACTGTACACACACCTGGATCATCGCAAACACACCCCACACTAACACACACACACACACCACACAAACAACACAAACAAACACACACACCTGTATCATCACATACGCAAATGCACACGCAACACACGCACATACACGCACAAACAAACAACACACCCCTGTATCATTGCAACACGCAACACACACGCACGCGCACACACACACACACACACACACGCAGAAACAAACACACCACACACCACCTGTCTCATCCTGTATACCTGGTATCTGCATCATCCCTTCAAACACCTGTCCTATCCAGAACCAGTCCGACCTGTCAGAAGGGAAGATCAGAGAACACCGCAACGTCTCTGGAGACAGGATGTGACATCGTGTGACAGGATGTATACTAAAGTTAGTGCTTTAGTTAGTGCTTTGGTTAGTGCTAAATACGGCTGCTAGAATCCTGACTAGAACCAATAAATTTGATCATATTACTCCAGTGCTAGCTTCCTACACTGGCTTCCTGTTAAGGCAAGGGCTGATTTCAAGGTTTTACTGTAACCTACAAAGCGTTACATGGGCTTGCTCCTACTTATCTTTCTGATTTGGTCCTGCGTCATACCTACACGTACGTACGGTCACAAGACGCAGGCCTCCTAATTGTCTAGATTTCTAAGCAAACAGCGGGAGGCAGGGCTTTCTCCTATAGAGCTCCATTTTTATGGAATGGTCTGCCTACCCATGTGAGAGACGCAGACTCGGTCTCAACTTTATATTAAGTCTTTACTGAAGATTATCTCTTCAGTAGGTCCTATGATTGAGTGTAGTCTGGCCCAGGAGTGTGAAGGTGAACGGAAAGGCTCTGGAGCAACGAACCGCCCTTGCTGTCTCTGCCTGGCCGGTTCCCCTCTCTCCACTGGGATTCTCTGCCTCTAACCCTATTACAGGGGCTGAGTCACTGGCTTACTGGTGCTCTTTCATG
The DNA here is from genome assembly GCF_002910315.2 of Salvelinus sp. IW2-2015. Classification (NCBI taxonomy): domain Eukaryota; kingdom Metazoa; phylum Chordata; class Actinopteri; order Salmoniformes; family Salmonidae; genus Salvelinus; species Salvelinus sp. IW2-2015. The sequence goes on from NW_019949086.1 coordinate 5,217, forward strand.
CGTCCCTAGGAGGGGTGCGTCACTTGAGTGGGTTGAGTTACTGACGTGATCTCCTGTCTGGGTTGGCGCCCCCCCTTGGTTGTGCTGTGGTGGAGATCTTTGTGGGCTATACTCGGCTTGTTCAGGATGGTAAGTTGGTGGTTGAAGATATCCCTCTAGTGGTATGGGGGCTGTGCTTTGGCAAAGTGGGTGGGGTTATATCCTTCCTGTTTGGCCTGTCGGGGTATATCGGATGGGCCACAGTGTCTCCTGACCCCTCTGTCTCAGCCTCCAGTATTTATGCTGCAGTAGTTTATGTGTCGGGGGGCTAGGGTCAGTTGGTTATATCTGGAGTATTCTCCTGTTTATCCGGTGTCTGTGTGAATTTAAGTATGCTCTCTCTAATTCTCTCCTTCTCTCTTTCTTTCTCTCTCGAGGACCTGAGCCTAGACATCACGTCAGGACTACGGCATGATGACTCCTTGCTGTCCCCAGCTCCCCCCCCCCGCTCCCCCCCCCCCCCCCCCCCACCGTCCTGCCTTCTGCTGTTTCCAGTTTCAACTGTTCTGCCTGCGGCAATGGAACCTGACTGTCCACGGAACGTGCTACCTGTCCCAGACTGCTGTTTTCAACTCTCTAGAGACCGCAGGAGCGGTAGAGATTACTCTTATGATCGGCTATGAAAAGCCAACTGACATTTACTCCTGATTATTATTTGACCATGGCTGGTCATTTATGAACATTTGAACATCTTGGCCATGTTCTGTTATAATCTCCACCCGGCACAGCCAGAAGAGGACTGGCCACCCCTCATAGCCTGGTTCCCCTCTAGGTTTCTTCCTAGGTTTTGGCCTTTCTAGGGAGTTTTTCCTAGCGCCGTGCTTCTACAACCTGCATTGCTTGCTGTTTGGGTTTTAGGCTGAGGGTTTCTGTACAGCACTTCGAGATATCAGCTGATGTCGAAGGGCTATATAAATAATACAACTTGATATACAGTGACCACTCTACTGGTGATTCCGCTGAACAGGTTGAGACGGATCTTTCTTCTGGTAAAGGGAACGTAGTGGTGATGAGACGAGCAGCACGTAGACGTGTCAGATCAGGGTGCGGACGAGAACAACAGAGACAGAATGATTCATCCAGGAAGTCACATCCATATGACAGGAACAGCGGTAATGCAATATGATACTCTCATTGTGGACTTGTGGACGTGTCATTTCCCTTGTTTGAGAAATTATACATCTATGTCAATAAATTCTATCATCACAATAAACACGGATAACCGGGTAGAACCAGAACACTGATTGTGTAGAGGGTGAGGCTGGACCGGGTAGAACCAGAACACTGATTGTGTTTGTGTAGAGGTGAGACTGGACCGGGTAGAACCGACACTGGTTGTGTAGAGGTGAGACTGGACCGGGTTGAACCAGAACACTGATGTGTAGAGGTGAGACTGCCCGGGTGGAACCAGAAACTGTTGTGTAGAGGTGAGACTGGACCGGGTTAACCAGAACACTGATTGTGTAGAGGTGAGACTGGACGGGTTGAACCAGAACACTGATCGTGTTGTGTAGAGGTGAGGCTGGACGGGTAGAACCAGAACACTGATTGTGTAGAGGTGAGCTGGACCGGGTTGAACCAGACACTGATTGTGTAGAGGTGAGGCTGGACCGGGTAGAACCAGAACACTGATTGTGTAGAGGTGAGACCTGACCGGGTTGAACCAGACCACTGATTGTGTAAGAGTGAGACTGGACCGGGTTGAACCAGAACTGATCGTGTTGTGTAGAGGTTGAGGCTGGACCGGGTTGAACCAGAACACTGATTGTGTTGAGGGAACTGACCGGGTTGAACCAGAACACTGATTGTGTAGAGGTGAGACTGGACAGGGTTGAACCAGAAACTGATGTGTTAGAGATGAGGCTGGACCGGGTTGAACCAGAACACTGATTGTGTAGAGGTGACTGGACCGGGTTGACCAGAACACTGATCGTGTTTGTGTAGAGGTGAGGCTGGACCGGGTTGAACCAGAACAACTGATTTGTGTAAGGTGAGACTGACCGGGTTGAACCAGAACACTGATTGTGTAGAGGTGAGACTGGACCGGGTTGACCAGAACACTGATTGTGTTATGGTGAGACTGGACCGGGTAGAACAGAGCCTTGTCTACACTACGGATCTCTGAGTTAAAATAAAGGAACTTGACTCAGGGTTGTCTCCCAAATGGCACCCTATTCCCTATATCAGTGGCACTACTATAGACCAGAGCCTATTCCTATATAGTGTACTACTATAGACCAGAGCTTCTTATATAGTGGTACTACTATAGACCAGAGCCCTATTCCTATATAGTGGGTACTACTATAGACCAGAGACTATTCCCTCTATAGTGGTACTACTATAGACAGAGCCTATTCCTATATAGTGCACTACTATAGACCAAGCCTATTCCCTATATAGTAACTACTTTAGACCAGAGTCCTAATTCCTATATAGTGACTAACTTAAAGACCAGAGCCCTATTCCTATATAGTGCACTACTTTAGACCAGAGCCCTATTCCCCTAATAATAGTCAAATCTACTATAGACCAGAGCCCTATTCCCTATATAGTAAACTACTTTAGACCAGGTCCTTTCCCTATATAGTGCACATACTATAGGCCAGAGCCCTATTCCCTATATAGTGCACTACTTTAGACGCAGAGCCCTATTCCCTATATAGTGCCACTACTATAGACCAGAGCCCTATTCCTATATAGTAAACTACTTTAGGACAGAGTCCTATTCCCTATAATAGTGCACTACTTTAGACCAGAGCCCTATTCCTATATGTGCACTACTTTAGACAGAGCCCTATCCCTATATAGGTAAACTACTTTAGACCAGAGCCCTATTCCCTATATAGTAACTACTTTAGACCAGAGCCCTATTCCTATATAGTGCACTACTTTAGACCAGAGCCCTATTCCCTATATAGTAAACTACTTTAGACCAGAGCCCTATTCCCTAATATAGTAAACTACTTTAGACACAGAGCCCTATTCCCTATATATGTGGTACTACTATAGACAAGAGCCCTATTCCCTATATGTAAACTACTTTAGACCAGAGCCCTATCCCTATATAGTGCACTATTTAGACCAGACCTATTCCCTATATAGTGGTACTACTATAGACCAGAGCCCTATTCCCTATATAGTAAACTACTTTAGACCAGAGCCCTATTCGCCTATATAGTGGTACTACTATAGACCAGAGCCCTATCCCCTATATAGTAAACTACTTTAGACCAGAGCCCTATTCCCTATATAGTGCACTACTTTAGACCAGGGCCCTACAACCGCAGGGCTCCAGAGGGTAGTGAGGTCTGCACAACGCACCACGGGGGCAAACTAACCTGCCTCCTCCAGGACACCTACACCCCCCGATGTCACGGCGAAGGCCAAAAGATCATCAAGGACAACAACCACCCGAGCCACTGCCTGTTCACCCCGCTATCATCCAGAAGGCGAGGTCAGTACAGGTGCATCAAAGCCGGGACGAGAGACTGAAAAACGCTTCTATCTCAAGGCCATCAAACTGTTTAAACAGCCATCACAGCACATCAGAGGCTGCTGCCTGTAGACAAGACTAGGATCACTGGCCACTTTAATAAGCCTCCGTATCTTGCATTATCTCATATGTATAACCTGTATTCTATACTATGCCAACTGTATCTTAGTCCAATGCCTGACATATATGTGTATAATATTCTTATTCCATCCTTTACTTAAGATTTATGTGTTTCTTTGTGGTCTATGTTGTGAACTGTTAGATATTACTTGTTGATATTACGGCACTGTCGGAGATAGATAGCACAAGAACTTTTCACTACATTCCCAATAAACATCTGCTGACGCATGTGGAAATGTTGACCGATAACATCTGCTCTGGTTTATACAGGGGTAGCCACCGCGAACACTGCTCACTACCTAGTTTAGGAGGGAGGGAAACAGATGCTGGACAGCAAGGAGTGGTGGGACAGAGGAGAAGTCAGACAAAAACAATTATAGGAGGGAGAAGTGGTTGACCTTACACAACTACTCCTCCTACTGGCAGGGCACACATACACATACCACACAACACCAACACACTACACACGACACACCAACAGCACGCACGCACGCGCAACCGGACACGCACACTACACACACGCACAACACACACACACACACACACACACTTCAGACGGGCCCTCCGTGACCAAGAGTCAATGTGATCAGGAAGAACCAGAGCAGAGGGGAACCAACTAAGACCCTAAAATAATGTCAGACTTGCGGCCATATGCCCAGGCCAGTTCAATTGGCTTCTGTTAATGCCAGCCGCTTCAATCTGGCTCTGTTAATTGCCCAGCGCCAGCTTAAATCTGGCTTCTGTTAATTGCCCAGGCCTTGGCCAGCTTCAACTCACTGGCTTCTGTTAATGCCCAGGCCAGCTTTCAATCTGGCTTCTGTTAATGCCCAGGCTTGGCCAGCTTCAATCTGGCTTCTGTTAATGGCCCAGGCCAGCTTCAATCTGGCTTCTGTTATGCCGCAGGCGCCATCCGCCAGCCCCTTCAATGCAGGCCTTCTGTTAATGCCCAGGCCCAGCCTTCAACTGGCTTCTGTTAATGCCCAGGCAGCTTCAATCTGGCTTCTGTTAATGCCCAGGCCCAGCTATCAATCTGGCTCTGTTAATGCCAGCAGCTTCAAATTGCCTGGCTTCTGTTAATGCCCAGGCCAGGCTTCAAATCTGGCTTTTCTGTTAAGCCCAGGCCAGCTTCCAACATCTGGCTTCTGTTTAATGCCCAGGCCATGGGCAGCTTCAATCTTGGCTTCTTGTTAATGCCCAGGCGGCCATCGGCAAGCTTGAACAAATGGTCTAACTGACTGACTGGCTGGATGCCCCTGGCTGGCTGACTGGCTGGCTGCTGACTGGCTGGCTGCCCTTAGTAGCTTATATACTCTATCCACCATGGAGCTGTGAGATCACATCCTGTTTGGTGACTAACTTCAACATAATCCATCATCATTTCATGTCACTACACAGCAAACGAGTCATTCATGCTCTATAAATATGCAGCTATGTGAGAATAACTTGGATTAATTAACAATTGACATGAATATATTATGAATATTGTATGGCCGTTCTGAAATTATTTTCACTGTATGGATTCATTAACTTGGTTTTTGGAGGGCCTTTGTTGGAGATTCCAAGTCGCCCTACTTCTGCCTAATGGTAAGTCCTCCCACTGGATGGCACTTGGCTCTGACAGCGTCTCTCTGACGACTGTCTGGAACATAGGGTTAGCTCTACTTGTTTACAGTTGCTGGGCACGGTGGGGTTGGGGCAGGGGGCTGGACCGGTGGGTGGGCAGGGGGCTGGACACGGTGGGGGTGGGCAGGGGGCTGGACACGGTTGGGAGTGGCAGAGGGCTGGACACGGTGGGGTGGGCAGGGGGCTGGACACGGTGGGGTGGGCAGGGGGCTGGACACGGTGGGGTGGGCAGGGGGCTTGGAACACGGTGGGGTGGGCAGGGGGCTGGAACACGGTGGGTGTGGGCAGCAGAGCTGGAGCATGTGGGTGTGGGCAGGGCTGGACATGGTGGGGTGGGCAGGGGGGCTGGACACGGTGGGGTGGAACAGGAGCTGGACACGGTGGGGTGGGCAGAAGAGCTGGGACACGGTGGGTGGGCAGAGAGCTGACAGGTGGGGTGGGCAGAGAGCGGGCAAGGCCTGTGCCCCGGTTCTGTGTGATTGCAGCAGAGAGTACTGAAAGTGCTGTGTCAGTCAGACAGTCAACCCACAGGAGAAGAAGAGGCTTGGTTTAACCTGTGGAGTCCAGAGGCCTTTACCTCTTTCGCCTTTGTCTCTCCTCTCTCTCCCCTCTTGCACCCCCCCCTCCTGCTCTCTCTCTCTCCCCTCTCTGGGCATCCCCTCCCCATCTCTGCTCTCTCTCTCCCCTCTCTGCAATCCCCCCGATCTCCTGCTCTCTCTCTCTCCCCTTCTCTGCACCCCCCCCCACCCCATCTCCTGCTTGTCTCTCTCTCAATTCAATTCCGTCATACAGTAATTGAAGGGGCTTTATTGACATAGGAAAGGTTTACCATTGCAAAAGCAAGTCTCTCTCTCTCCCCTCCTTCTGTCCTCTCCTCCCTACCCAAGGCCTAATGTGCTCTGTGTCCCCTCCCTCTCAGTAGAGCTTTGTGTCCCCCCCTCGCTCCAGTAGAGCTCTGTGTCCCCCCCCTCCTTCTTCAGTAGAGCTCTGTGTCCCTCATCCCCTCTCAGTAGACTCATGTGTCCCCGCCCCCTTCCCTCTCAGTAGAGCTCTGGTGTCCCCCTCCTCTCAGTAGAGCTCTGTGTCCCCCATCCCTTCAGTAGAGCTCTGTGTCCCCCCTCCCCTCAGTCGAGCTCTGTGTCCCCCCCTCCCTCTCAGTAGAGCTTCTGTGTCCCCCCTCCAGTAGAGCTCTGTGTCCCCTCCCTCTCAGTAGAGCTCTGTGTCCCTCCCTCTCAGTAGGCTCTGTGTCCCCCCTCCCTCTCGTAGAGCTCTGTGTCCCCCCTCCTCTCAGTAGAGCTTGTGTCCCCCCTCCCCTCTCAGTGAGCTTGTTGTCCCCCCCCCATCCCTCTCAGTAGAGCTCTGTGTCCCCCTCCCTCTCAGTAGAGCTCTGTTCCCCCCCTCCCTCTCACGTAGAGCTCTGTGTCCCCCTCGCCTCTGCTGTAGAGCTGTGTCCCCCCCCCTCTCAGTAAGAGCTCTGGTCCCCCCCTCCCTCTCAGTAGAGCTCTGTGTCCCCCCCTCCTCTCATAGAAGCTCTGTGTTCACCCCCCTCTCAGTAGGAGCTCTGTGCCCCCCCTACCTGCTCAGTAGAGCTCTGTGTCCCCTCCCTCTTCAGTAAAGAGCTCTGTGTCCCCTCCCTCTCAGTAGAGCTCGTGCCCCCCTCCCTCTCAGTAGAGCTCTGTGTCCCCCCTCCCTGCTGCAGTAGGCTCTGTGTCCCCCCCGCCTCTTCAGTAGCGCTCTGTGTCCCCCCTCCCTCTCAGTAAGCTCTGTTGTCCCCTCCTCTCAGTAGAGCCTGTTTCCCCTCCACCTCTCAGGTAAGAGCGTCTATGTCCCCCCCTCCTCCAGTAGAGCTCTGTGTCCCCCCCCCTCTCTCAGTAGAGCTCTGTGTCCCTCCCTCTCCTCTCGTAGATGCTCTGTTTGTCCCCCTCCCTCTCAGTAAGAGCTCTGTGCCCTCCCTCTCAGTAGAGCTCTTGTGGCGCGTGGAGGTGGAGACAAGGTTGAGTATGCTATCG
>NW_019949087.1:0-5242 GCF_002910315.2 Salvelinus sp. IW2-2015
TCAGGTCCGCTGTTTGAATGTGTTTTGCAGGTCCGACCCTGTTTAGAAGTTTGTGCCAGGTCCGCCTGTTTAGAATTAGTGTCTTTCTCGGGTCCCGCCTGTTTTAGAATGGTTTTTCAGGTGAAGCTCTGTTTCCTCGTTGCTCGACGGCACTGTTGCCCGGGAGCCTACACCGCGGCGGCCTACTGGTTTAGAAAGGTTTTTTTCCCAGGTGTGCTGTTTGTAGAATGGTGTTTTCTCAGGCGCAGGTTATAGAATGGGTTTTCCCAGAGCTGTTACTGTTAGAAAGGTTTTTCCCAGGGGTGTTGCTGGTTTTAGACCCTAGGTTGTTTTTCCCAGGTGCTGTGCTGTTTAGAATGGTGTTTTCCACGGGTGCTGTTAGGAATGGTGTTTTTCTCAGGTGTCTGTTTTAGAATGGGTGTTTTTCCCAGTGTTTTCTGTTTAGAATGTGTGTTGACAGGTGTACTGTTTAGAAATGGTGTTGTTCCCAGTGTGCTGTTAGAATGGTGTTTTTCTCAGTGTGTTGTTTTAGAATGGTGTTTTCCCAGTGGCTGTTTAGAATGGTGGTTTAGAATGTGTTTTCCCAGTGTCTGTTTAGAATTGTGTTTTCCACAAATTGTATTTTTGGCAAAATATTCGAAATCTCTGACTGCTTCATTGCATTTCTGTAGATAATTACTATAATGCTGATTTCTTATTTGATCACAGTGGTGGATGCCTAATGAGTATGGACCCAGACACGTATGGGTCCCCTTAATATCTCAAATGCTGGTAAATTTCTTCCGAAGATGTTTTCTGGCGCCACATTTTCTTGAGGAACCCCGCCAAGTAGACGAGGAGGAAAACCCCGCACGTAGACGGAGGAGGAAAACCCGCAGGTGGACGAGAGGAAACCCGCAGAGACGGAGGAGAAAACCCCCGCAGTGACGGAGAGGAAACCCCGCAGTGGACGGAGATGAAACCCCCAGTGGACGAGGAGAAACCCCGCCAGTGGACGGAGGAGGAACCCCGCAGCTCGGACGGAGGGAACCCCGCATGACGGAGGGAAACCCCGCATGCCCGGAGGAGGAAAACCCGCAGTGGACGGAGGAGGAAACCCCGCATGGAACGGAGGAGTAAACCCCGCAGTGACGGAGAGAAACCCGCAGTGACGGAGGAGGAACCCCGCAGGGACGGAGGAGGAACCCCGCATCGGACGAGAGGAACCCCGCAGTGGACGGAGGAAACCCGAGTGACGGAGGGAAACCCCAGTGGACAAAGGGGAAACCCCGACATGGACGGAGGGAAACCCGCAGTTGGCGGAGGGAAACCCAGATCAGCCTCGTTTCCCGCTAAGATAACATTGAGCATTACAATGAGTCAGACCAGTTGCATCGGGGAAAATATTTTTGTTGTCTGTTGCCACACTATTGCCCTTTACTTGTTGTATCCCCCCCCTTCAAAATGACACAATGGAATTAAGCTGTTTCAGCTTTATTTGTTGATCATTTAGGAAAGGATTCAATATGTGCGTCATCAACCGGCATGGAGTTCTTTATGTATTTACATTCAATCAACCTTATTTACCTGCTGATTTCGCAGTTTTCAAAAAACACGCAGAGAGAATGTTCCGTAAGGCGTCCGTCAGACAGTGTCCTACTGATAGGATCCTATAGAGAGAGAATGTTCCGTAAGGGCTCGTCAGACATGGTCCATACTGATAGGATCCCAATAGAGAAATGTGTCCGGTCTAAGGGCGTCGTCAGAACCAGTGGTCCATACTGATAGTATTCCAATGAGACGAGAATGTTCCGTAAGCGCGTCACGTCCAGACCCAGTGGTCGCATACTGATGGACCTCAATGAAGAGAATGTTCCCGTGAAAGGGCGGTCGTCGACAATGGTCACATACTGATAGTCAATGAGAGAAGGAATGTTCCGTAAGGGGCGTCGTCAGACCAGTGGTCATACTGATAGTCAATGGAAAACGGAGTGTTCTCGATCAGCTCTCCATTCAAATCTACGCTAACATTTAGAATATTCTAAAATACTGAAGAATGATCAGTACTAGAGAGATTGTATTTTGGGCGGCAGTAGCCCTAGTGGTTAGAGCATTGGGCCAGTTAACGAAAGGTTGCTGGACGAGTCCCCGAGTGAAATAAAAAATCTGTCTTTCTGCCCCTGAACAAACCATCATTGTAAATAATAATTGTTTTAAACTGACCAGTTAAAATAAAAGGTTTAAAAAAAAACAAAAAAAAAAACATGCTGCAAATAAAAGGGCCATTTGTGAAAAGTGCCCCAAAGATACCTAATAAAAAATGACTTGAGTAAAAGTGAAGTCACCCAGTAAAATATTATTTAGTAAAGTATTTGTTAAATTACTTAAGTATCAAAAGTAAAAAAATAATTTCAAATTGACTTATATTAAGCAAACCAGCACGTTGTTTTATTTTTTTTATTTACGATAGCAGGGTCCACCATCCCAACACACAGACGTTTGTGTTTCAGATGAGCCATCAATCAAGATCAGAGGAGTAGGGATGACCAGGATTTCTCTGCTTTAATTGAGTCCTCCAGATCCAGAGCAGTAGAGAGACCAGGGATGTTCTCTGTTTAGTAGTCCTCCAGATCAAGGCGCGTAGATGCACCAGGCATGTTCTCTGTTAGTGAGTATCACCAGATCAGAGCAGTAGGATGACCAGGATGTTCCTCTGTTTCGTGAGTCCACCAGATCAGAGGCAGTAGAGATGACCAGGATGTTCTCTGTTTACCGTGATCCTCCAATCAGAGCGTAGGGATGACCAGGGATGTTCTCTGTTTAGTGAGTCCTCCAGATCAGAGGCAGTAGGGATGACCAGGGATGTTCTCTGTTTAGTGAGTCCACCAGATCAGAGGCGGTAGGGATGACATGGGATGTTCTCTGTTTAGTGAGTCCACCAGATCAGAGGCAGTAGGGATGACCAGGGATGTTCTCTGTTTAGTGAGTCCACCAGATCAGAGGCAGTAGAGATGACCAGGGATGTTCTCATGATAAATATGTGAATTGGACCATTTTTCTGTCCAGCTAAGTATTCAACAAGTTGTCAAATATAAATAGTAAAGTAAAGATACCCACCTACTTCAAGTAGTACTTTCAAGTATTTTTTACTTAAGTACATTCCACCGCTGAAATAGGCTATTGAGGAGGCCGCTTATGCTAACCCAATAATAATGCTCGGAATCACATCATTGCACACATGTTGTCACACATCATGAAACACATTGAGGCAGAAGTTGTACAGTAGCCTAGTTGCAAAATGGAACACGATTGGCGAAGGAAAGATACCTAGTTCATGTGTAACTCTGTGTTGTTGTTTTTAGGTCGCACTGCTTTGCTTTATTCTTGGCCAGGTCTCAATGGTAAATGAGAACTTGTTCTCAACTAGCCTACCTGGTTAAATAAAGGTGAAATAAAATAATTAAAAAATAAGTAGTCAGTTGTCCAACCGAATGCATTCAACTGAAACGTGTCTTCCTCATTTTAATTTCAACCCCTCGGACTCAGAGAGGTGCGAGGGGGGGGAGGGGGGGGGTGCCTTAATCGACATCCATGTCATCGGCGACCCGGGGAAACAGCGGGTTAACTGCCTTGCTCAGCTGCAGAACGACAGATTTTTACCTTGTCATCTCGGGGATTCGATCCAGCAACCTTTCGGCTACGATCCCAACGCTCCTACCCGCCAGTGAACATTCAATTGTCTATATAGGTTCATGTAGCTCATATTTTAATGCAGTGGTCTCAGTTTTCATTTAAAGCATCATTTATCCTTCACTTGTTGGTAACGATTGCAAATACTTTGGAAATGTTTTTTTTTTTTGTATTCAACTTCATTCTAAAGTTATCAGCAGTCAGACAGATAGAATCAAGATGTTTAGGGCAGAAAGCATCTGACGATGCAATTGGTCTGGATCACGCGTAGATGTGCGAAAGGTTTTTAACAGCAACGTTACTAACGAAGGTTCTGGGAAACAGCTCGGGTTACGAAAGATTCATCGTAAGAAGAAGGTTCTAACGATCTTAACGCTACGAAGGCTCTGAGAAACGAGGCCCTGTACAGTTGTGCTTCAGAGGCACGGCTAGGGGAGTATTCCTGTGGTAGGTTAAGGGATTTTCCTGTAGCTGGAGCTTGCTCTGTCTCTCGCTCTCTCGCTCTCTCTCTCTCTCTCTCTGGGTCTCGGTTGGTCAATAGGGGATTTTAGCAATTTGTTGCTAAGCTCACTCTCCCCTCGTAGTTGTGAACTCGTGGCTGCTGGGTAAAAGCGATAGCCTAGTCTACAAAGGGCCTGTGGCAGCCGGCTAGCTGGGTAAAAGCGATAGCCGGCTAGCTGGGTAAAAGCAATAGCGGGCTAGCTGGGTAAAAGCGATAGCCGGCTAGCTGGGTAAAAGCGATTGCCGGCTAGCTGGGTAAAACCGATAGCCTTGTCTACAAAGGGCCAGTGGCTCCCTCTCCACACATGTCAGTCTTTAAGACTTTACACCGGCGTTTCCCAAACTTGGTCCTGGGGACCCCAAGAGGTGCACATTTTATTTATTTATTTTTGTCCGAGCACCGCCCAGCTGATTAGAATAATCAACCAATCATCAAGCTTTGATTATTTGAATCAACTGTGTACTTCCTGGGGTAGTCACCTGGAATGCATTTCGATTAACAGGTGTGTGCCTTGTTTCTTTCCTTAATGCGTTTGAGCCAATCAGTTGTGTTGTGACAAGGTATGGGTGGTATACACAATATAGCCCTATTTGGTAAAAGACCAAATCCATATTATGGCAAGAAATGACAGTCCATTACTTTAAGACATGGTCAGTCAATCCGTAAAATTTCAAAAGTTTTTCAAGTGCAGTTGCAAAAACCATCAAGCGCTATGATGAAACTGGCTCTCATGAGGACCGCCACAGGAAAGAAAGACCCAGAGTCACCTCTGCTGCAGAGGATACGTTCATTAGTTACCAGCCTCAGAAATTGCAGCCCAAATAAATGCTTCAGAGTTCAAGTAACAGACACATCTCAACATCAACTGTTCAGAAGAAACCACTACTAAAGGACACCAATAAGAGGAAAAGACTTACTTGGGCCAAGAAACACAAGCAATGGACATCAGACCAGTGGAAAACTGTCCTTTGGTCTGATGAGTCCAAATTTGAGATTTTTTTGGTTCCAACCGCCATGTCTTTGTGAAACGCAGAGTAGGTGAACGGATGATCTCCGCATGTGTGGTTCCCA
>NW_019949087.1:8746-12497 GCF_002910315.2 Salvelinus sp. IW2-2015
GTCCTAATCAACAGCGAGAGAAGAGGACTGTCTGAATCACAGAGACAGAAGAGGACAGTCTAAATCACAGAGAGAGAAGAGGACTGTCTAAATCACAGCGAGAGAAGAGGACTGTCTGAATCACAGCGAGAGAAGAGGACTGTCTGAATCACAGAGAGAGAAGAGGACTGTCTAAATCACAGAGAGAGAAGAGGATGTCTAAATCACAGAGACAGAGGAGACTGTCTGAATCACACGGAGAGAAGAGGACTGTCTAAATCACAGAGAGAGAAGAGGACTGTCTAAATCACAGCGAGAGAAGAGACTGTCTAAAATCACAGAGAGACAAGAGAACTGTCTGAATCACAAGAGAGAGAAGAGGACTGTCTAAATCACAGAGAGAGAAGAGGACTGTCTAAATCACAGAGAGAGAAGAGGACCGACTAAATCACAGCGAGAGAAGAGGACTGTCTAATCACAGCGAGACAAGAGGACTGTCTAAATCACAGCGAGAGAAGAGGACTGTCTGAATCACAAGAGAGAGAAGAGGACTGTCTGAATCACAGAGAGAGAAGATGACTGTCTGAATCACAGAGAGAGAAGAGGACTGTCTAAAATCACAGCGAGAGAAGAGGACTGTCTAAATCACAGAGACAGAAGAGGACTGTTAAATCACAGCGAGACAAGAGAACTGTCTGAATCACAGAGAGAGAAGAGGACTGTCTAAATCACAGAGAGAGAAGAGACTGTCTAAATCAACAGAGACAAGAAGAGGACTGTCTAAATCACAGCGAGAGAGAAGAGGACTGTCTAAATCACAGAGAGAGAAGAGGACCTGTCTAAATCAGAGCGAGAGAAGAGGACTGTCTAAATCACATAGACAGAAGAGGTCTGTCTAAATCACAGAGACAGAAGAGGACTGTCTGAATCACAGAGACAGAAGAGGACAGTCTGAATCACAGAGACAGAAGAGGACTGTCTAAATCCCAGAGAGAGAGGCGGACTGTCTAAATCACAGCGAGAGAAGAGGACTGTCTGAATCACAGAGAGAGAAGAGGACTGTCTAAATCACAGAGAGAGAAGAGGACTGTCTAAATCACAGAGAGACAAGAGGACCGACTAAATCACAGCAAGAGAAGAGGACCGACTAAATCACAGAGAAGAAGAGGACGACTAATCACAGCAAGAGAGAGGACCGACTAAATCACAGAGAGAGAAGAGGACCGACTAAATCACAGCAAGAGAAGAGGACCGACTAAATCACAGAGAGAGAAGAGGACCGACTAAATCACAGCGAGAGAAGAGGACCGACTAAAATCACAGCGAGAGAAGAGGACCGACTAAATCACACAGAGAGAAGAGGACTGTCTAAATCACAGAGACAGAAGGGGACTGTCTAAATCACAGAGAGAGAAGAGGACTGTCTAAATCACAGAGACAGAAGGGGACTGTCTAAATCACAGAGAGAGAAGAGGACTGTCTAAATCACAGAGACAGAAGAGGACTGTCTAAATCACAGAGAGAGAAGAGGACTGTCTAAATCACAGAGACAGAAGAGGACTGTCTAAATCACAGAGACAGAAGGGGACTGTCTAAATCACAGAGAGAGAAGAGGACTGTCTAAATCACAGAGACAGAAGGGGACTGTCTAAATCACAGCGAGAGAAGAGGACTGTCTAAATCACAGAGACAGAAGGGGACTGTCTAAATCACAGAGAGAGAAGAGGACTGTCTAAATCACAGAGACAGAAGAGGACTGTCTAAATCACAGAGAGAGAAGAGGACTGTCTAAATCACAGCGAGAGAAGAGGACTGTCTAAACACAGAGAGAGAAGAGGACTGTCTAAATCACAGCGAGAGAAGAGGACTGTCTAAATCACAGCGAGAGAAGTGGACTGTCTAGAAACCCCATGTGGATCTAGTTTATAATTCAGTGCTTCAGTCAACATGATGTATTACAGATGTTTTTCCTTTTCTTCCCCTCCACTCTCCTGATTCATGCTGCTTCAGGGCGTTAGAATAGAATAGCCAATTACCAATGTATTTGTAGAAACTGTATGAACAATAGGTGATAACCGTTTTATAATGAAACAAGTAGTGCTGACCAGGCGATTAGTCGCTTGTTGGTCGTTAGGCTGTTGGTCGACGGAGATTATTTATTTGTTAATTTTCGACTAAAACAAACACACAGTCAAAAGTTTGAAACTCACCTATTCATTCAAGGGTTCTTTTTTTCTTTAAAAAAAAACGAACTATTTTCTAATAATAGTTAAGTCATCAAAACTATGAAATAATGGAATCATGTACTAACCAAAAAAAGTGTCTATATTTTATATTTGAGATTCTTCAAAGTAGCCACCCTTTGCCTTGATGACAGCTTTGCACACACTTGGCATTCTCTCACCAGCTTCACCTGGAATGCTTTTCCAACAGTCTTGAAGGAGTTCCAACATATGCTGAGCACTTGTTGGCTGCTTTCCTTCACTCTGCAGTTCAACACTGGTTGGGTTGAGCGTATGCTACAGAATGCTGTGGAAGCCATGCTGGTTAAATGTGCCTTGAATTCTAAATAAATCAGACAGTATCACTAGCAAAGCACCCCCACACCATCACACCTCCTCCTCCATGCTTCACGTTGGATACGTTCATTAGTTACCAGCCTCAGAAATTGCAGCCCAAATAAATGCTTCAGAGTTCAAGTAACAGACACATCTCAACATCAACTGTTCAGAAGAAACCACTACTAAAGGACACCAATAAGAGGAAAAGACTTACTTGGGCCAAGAAACACAAGCAATGGACATCAGACCAGTGGAAAACTGTCCTTTGGTCTGATGAGTCCAAATTTGAGATTTTTTTGGTTCCAACCGCCATGTCTTTGTGAAACGCAGAGTAGGTGAACGGATGATCTCCGCATGTGTGGTTCCCACCGTGAAGCATGGAGGAGGAGGTGTGATGGTGTGGGGGTGCTTTGCTAGTGATACTGTCTGATTTATTTAGAATTCAAGGCACATTTAACCAGCATGGCTTCCACAGCATTCTGTAGCGATACGCTCAACCCAACCAGTGTTGAACTGCAGAGTGAAGGAAAAGCAGCCAACAAGTGCTCAGCATATGTGGGAACTCCTTCAAGACTGTTGGAAAAGCATTCCAGGTGAAGCTGGTTGAGAGAATGCCAAGTGTGTGCAAAGCTGTCATCAAGGCAAAGGGTGGCTACTTTGAAGAATCTCAAATATAAAATATAGACACTTTTTTTGGTTAGTACATGATTCCATTATTTCATAGTTTTGATGACTTAACTATTATTAGAAAATAGTTCGTTTTTTTTTTAAAGAAAAAAAGAACCCTTGAATGAATAGGTGAGTTCAAACTTTTGACTGTGTGTTTGTTTTAGTCGAAAATTAACAAATAAATAATCTCCGTCGACCAACAGCCTAACGACCAAACAAGCGACTAATCGCCTGGTCAGCACTACTTGTTTCATTATAAAACGGTTATCACCTATTGTTCATACAGTTTCTACAAATACATTGGTAATTGGCTATTCTATTCTAACGCCCTGAAGCAGCATGAATCAGGAGAGTGGAGGGGAAGAAAAGGAAAAACATCTGTAATACATCATGTCTGACTGAAGCACTGAATTATTAAACTAGATCCACATGGGGTTTCTAGACAGTCCACTTCTCTCGCTGTGATTTAGACAGTCCTCTTCTCTCGCTGTGATTTAGACAGTCCTCTTCTCTCTCTGTGATTTAGACAGTCCTCTTCTCTC
>NW_019949088.1:0-2834 GCF_002910315.2 Salvelinus sp. IW2-2015
CTCTTGCAGCACTACACCCCTGCAGTCTGCTGCACCCAACTAGTGATTGATGCTCACCTAGCCTACTCTTTTGTCTCACGCAACATTTGTGATGCAGAAACGAGAAAACATGTTTGGCTGTTTTTATGGAAATCTGGGAATATTTGGCCAAGGAAACATTTCTGGTTGGTCTCAAGGAATGTCACACAGGGAGACTTTTTAAAACAGGATTGAGTGAAGTAGCAGCTAATGCTCATGGAGAGCCTCACAATTATTATTATTAACCTTTATTTAACTAGGCAAGTCAGTTAAGATCAAATTATTATTTACAATGACGGCCTACACCAGCCAAACCCGGACAACACTTGGC
This sequence comes from Salvelinus sp. IW2-2015, assembly GCF_002910315.2. Lineage (NCBI taxonomy): Eukaryota > Metazoa > Chordata > Actinopteri > Salmoniformes > Salmonidae > Salvelinus > Salvelinus sp. IW2-2015. The sequence continues at coordinate 350 of NW_019949088.1, forward strand.
CAATTGTGCGCCGCCCTATGGGACTCCCAATCACGGCCGGTTGTGATACAGCCTGGAATCTAACCAGGGTGTCTGTAGTGACGCCTCTAGCACTGAGATGCAGTGCCTTAGACAGCTGCGCCACTCGGGAGCTCATAAGTTTGATGAAATTCCATCATCTTTCAGTCTAATAGGGATATTTACTTCCTTTTGTAGCTCTTCACCAGCTTCTTGTATGTTTATTGTACATAAATATAAACACAACATGCAACAATTTCAACGATTTTTCTGAGTTACAGTTCATATAAGGGGCGGCAGGTAGCCTGGTGGTTATAGCGTTGGGCCAGTAACCGATAGGTTGCTGGATCAAATCCCTGAGCTGACAAGGTAAAAATCTGTCGTTCTGCCCCTGAACAAGGCAGTTAACCCAATGTTACACGGAAGGCCGTCATTGTTAGTAAGATTTGTTTTTAACTGACTTGCCTAGTTAAATAAAGGTTAAATGTAATTTCTAATATATATATATATAATAAGGACATCAGTCAATTGWAATGAATTAGGCCCTAACCTGTAGATTTCACATGACTGGGCAGGGGTGCAGCCATGGGTGTGCCTTGGAAGGCATAGGCCCACCCACTTGGCAGCCAGACCCACCTCAGGTCCTGGGCTGACGTTGTTCCACGTGGTCTACGATTGTGAGGCCGTTTGGACGTACTGCCAAATACTTGTATCCGACGCTGGAGGCAGCTTATGGTAGAGAACTGAACATTCAATTCTTTGGCAACAGCTCTGGTCGACATTCCTGCAGTCAGCATGCCAATTGCACGCTCCCTCAAAACTTGAGACATCTGTGGCGTTGTGTGACAAAACTGTACATTTTAAAGTGTCCTTTTATTGTCCCCAGCACAAGGTGCATAATTGCAAAATGGTTTTCTAATGATAAACTTGGATTAGCTAACACAACATGCCATTGGATCACAGGAGTGATGGTTGCTGATAATGGGCCTCTGTACGCCTATGTAGATATTCCATAAAATATCTGCCGTTTCCAGCTACAATAGTCATTTACAACAATAACAATGTCTACACTGTATTTCTGATCAATTTGATGTTATTTTAATTTACAAACAATGTGCTTTTCTTTCAAAACAAGGACATTTCTAAGTGACCCCAAACTTTTGAACAGTAGTGGATATTTAATATTTTTTATATATCAAGTTGTAGAAACATCTCAAGGATGATCAATGGAAACCATCGACTCAATTTTGAGTCTCTTGTTTTTCTGTTTTGATAGATATTTTTTATTTAATTTAGAATAAGGCTGTAACATAACAAAATGTGGAAAAAGTCAAGGGTCTGAATTCTTCCGAGGGCACTGTCAGACCCCTTCCCATTTTTCCCATTTTGGTACGTTAAAGCCTTTCTAAAATGATTACATGTTTTTCCTCATCAATCTACGCAACAACACAATACCCCATAATGACAAATCGAAAACAGGTTTTTAGAAATTCTTGCAAATGTAAAAAAATATATAATAATTGCTTGTTTATGTTTTTTAAGTTTTCAGACCCTTTGCTATGAGATAATCCTTGAGATGTTTCTACAACTTGATTGGAGTCCACCTGTGGTAAAWTCAATTGATTGGACATGATTTGGACAGGCACACACCTGTCTATGTAAGGTCCCACAGTTGACAGTGCATGTCAGAGCAAAAACCAAGCCATGAGGTGGAAGGATTTGTCCGTAGAGCTCCGAGACAGGATTCTGTCGGCACAGATCTGGGGAAAGGTACCAAAACATTTTTCCAGCATTAAAGGTCCCCAAGAACACAGAGGCCTCRATCATTCTTCAATGGAAGAAGTTTGGAACCACCAAGACTCTTCCTAGAGCTGGCCAGAAGGACAACCATCTCTGCAGGACTCCACTAATCAGGCCTTTATGGTAGAGTGCCCAGACGGAAGCCACTCCTCAGTTAATGGCACATGACAGTCCGCTTGGAGTTTGCCAAAAGGCACCTAAAGGACTCTGACCATGAGAAACAAGATTCTCTGGTCTGATGAAAACAAGATTCAATTCTTTGGCCTGAATGCCAAGCGTCATGTCTGGAGCAAACCTGGCACCACCCCTACGGTGAAGCATGGTGGCAGCAGCAGCATGCTGTGAGGATGTTTTTCAGCGGCAGGAACTGGGTGACTAGTCAGGATCAAGGGACAGATGAACGTAGAAAAGTATAGAGAGATCCTTGATGAAAACGTACTTGAGAGCGCTCGGGACCTCAGACTGGGGTGAAGGTTCACCTTCCAACAGGACAACGACCCTAAGCACACAGCCAAGACAACGTGGGAGTGGCTTCGGTACAAGTCTCTGAATGTCATTGAGTGGCCCAGCCAGAGCCCGGACTTGAACCCGATCAAACATCTCTGGAGAGACCTGAAAATAGCTTTGCAGAGACGCTCCCCATCCAACCTGGCAGAGCTTGAGAGGATCTGCAGAGAAGAATGGGAGA
>NW_019949088.1:3284-4946 GCF_002910315.2 Salvelinus sp. IW2-2015
TGAACTATTTTACAACCTCATCTGTGTCCTCGAGGTTGTAAGGCTCTAAGTTTAATAAACAGAGTCCCAGCATGCACATGATCAGTTGTTTATTCAGAGAGCTCTGCCCTCTCAAGTTCCGAGCCCTTCTTTTATACACACATCAGTCGAGAACCCCACCCCGCTTTAGGCGGGCTGTRTTGTTCCACTGTACACATACATTGTTTATCATATTCTGCAACATGTTTGTTCAAATAATTTAATTACTATATGTTTATCAACCAATTCAATTAAAACACTGCCCATACATAAGAATTTGTAAGATACTTATCAGCATTAAATTGACAGAAACCAGTCTCAAAATCAATCAATCAATAGCGTTTATTCTCGAGAGTACTGATCATAGTACAATTTACATCAGGTTATATAATAATAATGACGTCATAGGTTTTAAAATGTCCTTCCTCCTCTCGGATACAATGGCAATACAGTTCACAGCCTCATTACGTTGTCTGCCACCTGTTAAACAATCTACAACCGGCCCAAGGTCTCTCCCCTCCCTGGGTGGAGACAGAATGTCCTGTAAGGAACACATCATTCCAGCCTGTCTGAAGACAACTCCATTCTTTCTAATAAGGAACACATTATATTCAGCATTATGATTATATAATAAGATTAATTCATCCATACAGTAACATAGTAGTATTCTGTTTATTTATAATTCTAAGTCAAATGTATACATATTTTAGTCATTAAACACAAAAATCCCGTAACAATGTTTCATAATTTTCTGCAAGCCTAACAGTTTCTCCACTCCACGGGTGGGGACAGAATGTCCTGTAAGGAACACAATGTTCTAATTCTATCCTGCCTACGCTACACACATTATCCACTTATAGTCTTATGTGTCTAATGGATTTCACACACAGTGATACAGTTTCAGGGTGAAATATCTTAGTCATTACTTTAAACATACAAATTCTTCTATCAATTCACCCTTTGACTAAATATTACAAACAAGATAAATAGATTTACAGTACTGGTTTCTCAATGTCAGGGGTTAGTTCTATCACTACTTCCAGTTATAGCTCTTCATTTTTAAGATTTTCACTATAACCTTCACACGTAAGAACTAAGACATTTTTTATCCAATTGCAGATCATCAGGATCTAATTGGTCATCATCGTCCGCCAGTCCTGGAGGCATGTATTCTTCATTCCATTGGTCTGAGTTAGGAATTGGTCCATACCTCACCATCTGCTGGATTCTCACAGCATTCTCCAACGCCTTGCTCACCAAGCCTCGGACACAAGGAATAAAACAACAACCACATAATASGAGCATACCCATACAAACAATAGCAGCCCCCAAGATGGTAGCTMCTATGGTTTTCCATTTTCCAAACATTTCATCAAACCACCCTGTCACAGATGTGTTCACCCCTGAGTTCTCAGCCCATTCATCACTTAAAGCAGTCAACCCTGCCAGTGCCTTTGTGACACTTCCATCTGGTGCTGTATTATTTGGAATGAAAGTACAGCAATGAACACCCACCATTCTACATACCCCGCCCTTTTCTGCCAGTAACATATCGAGAGCCAACCTATTTTGTCAAGTCATGAGGGAGGTGGTGGATAGCTGAGTTGAGATTCCCCTCACCGCATCTCTAGTCTGGTTAACAAA
>NW_019949088.1:9262-15157 GCF_002910315.2 Salvelinus sp. IW2-2015
CAGCGCGCAATGAGGGCGGAAAATAGGAATAAACATTTTCCACAGAAATACGAAATAACATCGTAAATGGTTCCTACTTTTGCTGAGCTTCCATCAGAATCTTGTACAAGGGGTCCTTTGTCCAGAACAATCGTTGTTTGGTTTTAGATGTCTCTTTATCCTGTCGAATTAGCAACCAAAGCTAGCCAAGTGGCGCGAAGCTGTCCATCGTCACCAAACGCAGAGAACGGAAAAGCCAAAATTCCCGATAAACTTTCAATAATCTGATAAAACTATATTGAAAAACATACTTTACGATGATATTATCACATTTTCAAATTAAATCAAAGCCGGAGATATTAGCCGTCTATAACGAAAGCTTTTCAGAAGCCAATGCTGATGTCCTTCCCGCGCCTTGCTGAACAAAGGAAATTTGGGTCATGTCATTCCAAGAGCTCTCGTTTGACCTCAGATCAAGCTATAACACCATTTCACCTCTCACTGCTGTTGACATCTAGTGGAAGGCGTATGAAGTGCATGTATATCCATAGATTTCAAGCAAATGAATAGGAAGGCCTGGAACAGAGCCTCGATTTCAGATTTTCACTTCCTGACAGGAAGTTTGCTGCAAAATGAGTTATGTTTTACTCACAGATATTATCAAACGGTTTTAAGAAACTTGAGAGTGTTTTCTATCCAATAGTAAAATAAATATGCATATTGTACGAGCAAGAATTGAGTACGAGGCAGTTTAATTTGGGAACGATTTTTACAAAGTGAAACAGCGCCCCCTATCCCAAAGAAGTTAAGATGTAATTCTTGGCTGCTTTGTATGGTTTTAAAGCTGCTTTCTTTGCTTCCTCATCAGCTTTCCGATTTCCCTGACTGACAACATCTGTTCCTTTGGTATGGGCCTCACACTTGCATATTGCTATTTTCTTAGGTAACAATACTGCCTCTAATAGGTCTAGAATCAATTTAGCATGTGTGATGGGTTTCCCTGATGTAGTTTACCATGCCTCAATTCTTCCATTGTGCTGCGATATATATATATATTATATATAGTAGTGTTGACCAGAGCCTGTGAAATAGGAAAGGATAAAAAGGTTACTATCTATACAGACAGCAACCATATATATATGGTTTATGCATACGCGCTGTCTGTAATGTATTAAATGCATACGCGCTGTCTGTATAGATAGTAACCTTTTTATCCTTTCCTATTTCGCAGGCTCTGGTCAACACTACTATCTCGGCCTGCTGTACAGAAAAATTTATAGGCAGTGGTTCAGCATCTAAACCTTTGTTCCTGAAACTACTGCATATCCAGTAGCATTTGTACCATCTGGATTCTTTCATAAAGAATCATCCACAAACATGGTAATTTCTCCGTCTGGCAGAGACAAGTCCGTCAGATCGGATCTAAATAATACCACCTTCTCAGTTACTTCAGTACAATTGTGTGGTTCCTCATCACTCTCGATGGGCAACAAAGTTGCTGGATTTAGGGTAGTGCATCTCTCGATTGTAACGTTCAGTTTTCCTAACAGAATAGCTATACACCACAAATATCTCACTAAACATATAAAACATTTTTATTCTAATAATAATAAAACTAAAACGAATGCTAAACGTAGCATATGTTTTATCTGTACAAATGAAATCTCTCCTTCGGAGTCCACTGTATTTTATCTAACATAACATGGGTTAATCATAAATTAGTCCCATCAATAATTAATAAATGTTGCATAGTGTGGTATCCATTATCTACAGTAATTTGCCATCCCTAAGAACTGCAACGTGTGGCTCAGTTGGTAGACGATGGCGCTTGCAAAGCCAGGGTTGTGGGTTCATTCCCCACGGGGGCAGGATGAATATGTATGAACTTTCCAATTTGTAAGTCGCTCTGGATAAGAGCGTCTGCTAAATGACTTAAATGTAAATGTAAATGCAACATATTTCTTTTCAATATAATTTTAACGCTTATAAAATCACTGTTTTTCTATCTCTATCCATTTCCCTGCCCTGTTGGCTTAAAATATGTCCTAAATCTTAACATAAGTCTACCGTAATTAAAACTTATTCTTGCTAATTTATAACCTTATTCAACTAAAAAATATATAATAATACTATAATATCAATTTTCCAGCCTTGTTGTGTTAAATTTTACACAAAATATAATCTACATACAACAACAGCTAACTACCTAAGGGAGAATAAAACTTGGCTAGGTTACTAAACATCACTTAAGAAAAAATAGTGGGACTTTAAATAACCTTATAACAATCTCTTATAAACCCACCTTCGCCTCATAAATATAAATCCAAACCACCCCTAACTATCTGGGTGAACTAAAATTAAGAAAACTATATTTACCAAATCAATCACAGAGAAATATATACTACTTAATTTAACCAAATTTAGGAGAGTACTAGAATCAGGGATGCAAGAAACTCTTCAAATAATACTTKTATTTTTTCTTTATAACTCCAGCACCATTCTCCATCCCACTAAGGGTGGAGCCTTTCGGACTAAAACATGGACAAGTTACAAAAAGCATATTTTCCTCCAATAATAACATCATTATCCATTATTTAATTAAACATAGGTATAATCCCTGCTATTACTTCTGGTTTCAATAAATACTGCCTTCAATAAGGTCAATAAAATAATTTAGGAGTAACAGTTACAGGTAAAACTCCTTTAATAAATCCCACATCTGCCACTCCTTTTAACCATAACATCTCCGGTATCCCTGTGTTTAGCTTGAAACTTTCGGTCAGTCCTTCCATATCCCTCCTGGACCCTTCTACTCCAGTTTTTGGATGAACTATTCCTTCCACTGCTAGACTTTCTGGGCTCAGGGGAATGGGGAAGTCTAACCTTTTTCTGTCTCATCTCCATATCTCTCTCTCTTTCTTTCTCTTGTTCCCTCTGTCTTTTTCTATCTTTCTCTCTCTCTCTTGTTCTCCTCCTGGCCCCCCTCCTCTTCCTCCTACTGCTCCCAAACCATCAAGGTCACTTCGGGCTCAGCATAGAGCGGGGGAGCCCTTCTCCGTCTGACTACTACCACTTCATCGTCTGGGTTACCTGCCCAAGCCTGATCAGCAATGACTGGGTATAATCTTTCCCCTTCCCCGAGATGGACTTTTTTCCTTTATCACTTTCCTCTCCTGTCTTCTCACTTGTCTTTTTCCCCTCTTTTCTTCCTGCTCTTTTCCGGGCTTCAGATAGCCACACCCTGGCTGTATCTAACCCTCGACCTGCTGTTCCCTTGATTATCGATATCTCTCTCTTTCTGTCTATTTCTTTCCTGTTCTCTGTTAGGTCCCTTCCCCATAAAGCCTCCTTTATGCTGGTCTACTATTTCCCCGAGAGTTACTATTAGATACTCTGCTCCTTTCGGTTATTTTCTATTTTCTCTTTCTCATTATATTCATAATGAATTGCATATCTCTTTACTTCTGCTAAATTGGCAATTCTCCACCCTATCAGAGTCTTTTTTATTACTTATAAAATTTCAGGTCTCATACCACTCAAAAATACTATTTTCAACTGTTGATGATATGTCCCATCTGCTCCCTGTCCGGGATCTATCAATCCACTATTTGCATTGAATACATCCTTTAACCTTTCCAAATATTGACTAACTGTCTCACTGTCTCCCTGTTTGCACTCATGGATTTTAGAAAAATCAACATGTCTATGGTAGTAATCTCTAAGATTATTACATAGTTGATTAAGTATATCTCGATACTCTCCGTCTTTCTCTATCTTTAATTAAACGTTCCCTACAAGTCAACTATTTTGTAAATACTTTTGTAATTAAACTTTCTTCACAAGTCAACTCTTTTGCAAGTACAGTTTAAAACTCTCGTCCCCTTTTAATTCTGGGACCTCCTTTGAGGATTTACCTCTCATTGCGTACACTTGACAATCCTAGACTATCTCATACATTGAAGGGTTTACCTCCTATTGAGTACTCTTGAATGGCCCAGACTATCTCATACAGTAGTTTATATTGGTAATGGCCTTAACTACCACGAGTCATTACGGACCCGTCATTTGTTACTCTAGTAAATAAATCTATTTTGCAAGTCAACTATGCTAAATACTTTTGTAATTAAACTTTCTTTACCCGTCAATGATTTAGCAGCTTAGTTTTAGTARTAGTGAATAAAGACTACTGACCTTAATCCTTGTAGCTGGGACTAAATGTTGGTTGGATCTCATCACCGTTCCTGTCATTTTCAGTTTGCCACTGGCCTGTAAAGACCCCTTAATAATTGGGGCAGGTCTTTGTTCTACGGATGTATCATCCGCCCGTGCACGGTATCAGTGTCTCCTGAAACGACAGAAACATGTATTGAGATCCGGCTCGAAGGACCAAATTGTCACGAGAATTTCTAATCCAATGTTCTAACTGACTATTTATAACTACCATTAATAACTCCATCTTTATACACAAAATCAGTCGAGAACCCCACCCCGCTTTAGGCGGGCTGTATTGTTCCACTGTACACATACATTGTTTATCATATTCTGCAACATGTTTCATAATTTTCTGCAAGCCTAACAGTTTCTCCACTCCACGGGTGGGGACAGAATGTCCTGTAAGGAACACAATGTTCTAATTCTATCCTGCYTACGCTGCACACATTATCCACTTATAGTCTTATGTGTCTAATGGATTTCACACACAGTGATACAGTTTCAGGGTGAAATATYTTAGTCATTACTTTAAACATACAAATTATTCGATCACCCTTGTGATGTTGAGTGGAGGATGGTATAGCTCATAATTTTTACGACTTTTGCCTCTTTTTAGTTTTTGACTCCTACCCAGTTTTAGAATAGTTTTATTGCCATTCCCATACAGCCTATTGACATGAATACATACACTACCAATGAAAAGTTTAGGGTCACTTAGAAATGTCGTTGTTTTTGAAAGAGAAGTAATTTTTTTTTGTCAATTAACTTTTTAGAGATAGGGGGCAGCGTTTTCACTTTGGATGAATAGCGTGCCCAAAGTGAACTGCCTCCTACTCTGTCCCAGATGCTAATATATGCATATTATTATTACTATTGGATAGAAAACACTCTGACGTTTCTAAAACTGTTTGAATGATGTCTGTGAGTATAACAGAACTCATATGGCAGGCAAAATCCCAAACAGGAAGTGGGAATTCTGAGGCTGGTCGATTTTCAACTCATCGCCTTTTGAAATCCTAGTGGGATATGGATCTGTTTGCACTTCCTACGCCTTCCACTAGATGTCAACAGTCTGTAGAAAGTTGAATGAAGCTTTTACTGTGATGTTGAGCCTGGATGGGAACTGTTTGAGTCAGTGGTCTGGCAGAGAGCCAAGTCCTGGTCATGCGCATTCCAAATGATATCGACTTGCGTTCCATTATTTCTACAGACACAACGGAATTCTCCCTTTGGAACGTTATTGAATATTTAGGATAACAACATCCTGAAGATTGATTCTATAGTTAGYTTGACAAGTATATTCGACCTGTAATATAACTTTTTGAAGTTTTCGTCCGACGTTTCCCTGGACCTGCACGAGCGTTTGGATGTGTGTACTAAACTCGCTAACAAAAGTAGCTACTTGGACATAAATAATGGACATTATTGAACAAAACAACAATTTATTGTGGAACTAGGATTCCTGGGAGTGCATTCTGATGAAGATCATCAAAGGTAAGGGGATATTTATCATGTAATTTCCTATTTCTGTTGACTCCAACATGGAGTCCAGCGGAGAAATGTTGTTCATATCTGAGTGCCGTCTCAGATTATTGCATGGTGTGCTTTTTCCGTAAAGTTTTTTTGAAATCTGATACAGCGGTTGCATGAAGAACAAGTGTATCTTTAATTCTATGTAAAACATGTATCTTTCATCAAGGTTTA
>NW_019949088.1:15876-28372 GCF_002910315.2 Salvelinus sp. IW2-2015
TTGGAACTTGTAATGTGTGAAAGTTACTATTTCACAAAAATATTTTTGAATTGCCGCGCGCCTTTTCAGCGGATGGTTGTCCGAGGAGTTCCGGCTAGCGGAACGTGTGTCCTAGCAACAGGTTAAACCTAACATCAAATTGACGCTTAATACAGTGTAGACGTTAATGTTGTAAATGAACTATTGTAGCTGGAAACTGTGATTTTTTAAAATGAATATCTACATAGGCGTACGAGGCCATTATCAGAAAACATCACTCCTGTGATCCAATGCAGTTGTGTAGCTACAATCCAAGTTATATCATTTTAAAAAGGCTAATTGATCATTACAAAACCCTTTTTGCAAATTATGTTAGCACAGCTGAAAACTGTGGTGGCTTGATTAAGAACGCCAATAAAACAGTCTTTAAACTAGTTGGAGTATCTGGGTCATTTTGCCGGTTCGATAACAGGCTCATAAGGCCCAGAAACAAAGACCTTTTCTTCTGAAACTAGTCAGTTATTCTTGTTCTGAAGAAATTAAGGCTATTCCATGTGAGAAATTGGCAAAGACAACTGAAGATCTCGTACAACGCTGTGTACTACTCCTTTCACAGAACAGCGCAAAACTGGCTTACCAAGAATAGAAAGAGGAGTGGGAGGCCCCGGTGCACAACCTGGGCAAGAGACACAGTATTTTTAGAGTTCTAGTTGAGAACAGACTCTCACAAGTCCCTCCACACCTGGCAAGTTTTCATTAAATCAGTACCCGCACAAAGCACCAGTCCTCATGTCAACAAGTGCAGAGGCGACTCCGGGATGCTGGCCTTCTAGACACTATTCTGGTTAGAGACTGTTGCGCTGTTCTGTGAAGAGTAGTAACACAAGCGTTGTATGAGATCTTCAGCCGTTTCCAGCTACAAATAGTCCATTACAACCTTAACAATGTCTACACTGTATTTTGATACAATTTGACCTTATTTGAAATGGACACAAAATTTGCTTTTCTTTCAAAAACAAGGAACATTGTAAGTGACCCCAAAACTTAGATTTATTCATTTTATTTTCACCCCACTAATGTTGGTGTATTTATTATTATTTAATTTTTTTATTAGCCTTTCTTAACACTTCCTTAGGCATCCTGGGTTTTGTCCGGAATTTCGGATGACTGAACGTGCCGCAAAGTAAACCTGCTGTAAACTGCCCAGAGCTAGGATATGCATAATACTTGATATCTTGGATAAACACACCTCTTAAGTTTCCTAAAACACTGTTAAAAATATGTTCTTTTTTGTGGGTTAACAGAACTGATAGGCAGGCGAAAACCTTGAGGAAATCCCATCCCCGGAATTTTTATTTTTGAGGTCACAGTTTTTCAATGCTTGCTATGGGATATACAAATCGATAGGACCCATATTGCAGTTTCTATGGCTTCCACTAGATGTCACCAGTCTTTAGAAAGGGGTTTTTCAGGCTGTTTTTTGAAAAAAAATGAACCAAGTAATTTGTAGTTTTTCCAAGGTGTACCCCATTAGAAAAGAGCATGTTGCGCCATCAGAGAGTGCGCTCTTCGTTATTTATCTTCGCTATTGCACCCACTATCCCGTCTTAAATATTATTGTTTTAATTTATGATATTAGAAACCGCGGATTAATTCGCAACAATCGTTTGACTTGTTTGGAACGAACTTTAACTGTAACTTTTGATTCGTCTGTGGTGCATGGTTTGAACCGAGTGAATTACTGAATCAAGCGCACCCATCTAAACTGAGCATTTTTTGGGATCATAATGGAAGGACTTTCATCGAACAAAACGACATTCATTGGTAGCCTGGGACCCTTGGGATTGCAATCAGAGGAAAGATCTTCAACAGGTAAGTGATTTATTTAATTGCTGTCTGTGATTTTGTCACGCCTGTGCTGGTTTAAAAAGTATTTTGACGTGGGCGCTGTCCTCAGATAACGCAGGAATGCTTTCTCCGTAAAGCATTTTTTAAATCTGACAACGCGTTAGATTAAGCACGAAACTTTTAAATGATGTACGACCACTTGATTTTCCATGAATGTTTAATATTTACGATTTTTGTATTTTGAATTTCGCCCTCTGCAATTTCACTGGATTTGTCGTAGGTGTCCCACTAGCGTTTGGACATGCACCCAACAGGTTTTAATCTAGGCAAGTCAGTAAGAACAAATTCTTATTTCAATGACGGCTTCAAGGAACAGTGGGTTAACCTCTCCTGCTCAAGAAACCCGGATGCCGGGAGCACCCCGCACCCCCCCCACCCCTGAATTAGCATAGCTAGCATAGCTTTCACAAGTAAATAGTCCGCATCTAAATTATCATTAACTCACAATCCAAGACACCAGATGAAAGATACCGATCTTGTTGAATAAAGCCACCAATTTCAGATTTTTAATAATGTTTAGCCAGGGAAGACAAAATATGTAAATCTATTAGCTAAACCACGTTAGCAAATTCACCACTTTTCTAACTCCATCAAGTTTTCTTACTACTTCAGGTGCTATCACCAATTGGCTAACACTAAGATATTTGATAGCCACTAACAAAGAAAAAACCTCTTCAGATGACAGTTGATAACCATATTTATGGTATAGGATAGGTTTTGTAGAAAAAAAGTGCATATTTTCAGGTAAGAAATCACAGTTTAAACAATTGCCTACCCATCACAAGACGACTAGAATTACTATAGAGAGCAACCGTGTATGACCAATTTATCTTAATAAAAATTTATAAGATAGACAAAGCATATCAAATGGAAAGAACCCAGATCTTGTGATTCCAGAACAATATTTCAGATTTTCTCAGCGTTTTACAGCGAAAACACCAATAAATCGATAAGTTAGGCATACCACATCGTGAAACGTTACCAAGAAGCATCGATTCCAGCCAAAGAGCGCTATAACGTTCATCACCGCCAAAATATATTCATTTTCACTAACCTTCTCAGAATTTCTCCCGATGCACACCCACCTGTAACATCAATTTACAACATCCATATACAGTTTGTTCGAAAAGGTGGCATATTTAGCCATACAAAACCGTGGTTTACACAATCAAAAATATCTAGGAAAATCAAGCCTCACTATGTCCTGACGTCCTCCTATCAGAGTGATCTAGTTTTAATTGAACGCTTAATCATAATACTTGACTAAAAAATACAGGGTTGACAGGAATCGAAAGACAAATTAGTTCTTAATGGCCACCGCTGACCTACATTTTTAAAATTATCCTACTTTTCAATAAGGGTTCGCCAGAGTGGTACGCGATACCAAACAAAATGGCGAAATATGCCGTTAAAAATATTTCGACAGAACAACGATTTCATCATATTTAAATATTCTTACTTTGAGCTGTTCTTCATTAGATTCTTGGGCAATGTCTCCTTTCTATGTTGTAATCTCTTTTTGGTCATAGATGTCCTCTGTCCTTCGAAATATCCACTAACGTACGAACGGGACCACAAAATGGTGTCCAAAGTTTTCAGAGTGCACAACAAAGACAAATTCCTCAAAATCGCAACTAAACGGATATTATATATATTTTGCTAGAAAACGGTTTCAAATTAACACATTATGATGTTTTTAACAACTATAACGACGTGAAAACATGACCGGAGAAATATTGCTGTTAGACAACGCATTTGGAATGAGGCAAGTCCGATGTCTTGCACGCTTCAGGTGCGCGACGAGAAAAGGGAGGTACCTATACGTTTTTGTTCTTTATAATGGCTGTGATTGGCATCGATTCCATTCAAAACGTGATGACGTACAACACCGCAGAGGAAGACGTAGGCAGTGGTCGGTTTCTTCATAGCATTTCACTTGTCGCCCTTAAAAAACAGACTCCAGATCAGGGGTCAACAATTTCTGAAATCTGCCCCCTGTTATGAAAAGTGGGCTGGTAAAGATATTGTTCTGTACCACTCAGAGAAAAATTCCAACCTTTATAGAAACTAGACAGTGTTTTTCTATCCAATAATAACAATAATATGCATCATTGTACGATCAAGAATTTAGCAAACGAGGCAGTTTAATTTGGAGACCCAACTATGCTAATGCGGAACAGCACCCCTATACGTTCCAAGAAAGTTAACTTGCCTTTGTTAGGCAGAACGACAGATTTTAAACCTTGTCAGCTCAGGGATTCGATCTTGCAACCTTTTCGGTTGCTCTAAACACTAGTGCTACTTGTCACCCGGTATGGCCAGAAGAGACTGTTCACCAAATCAGCCTGGTTCCTCTCAGTTCTTCCTAGGTTCCTGCTTTCTAGGGAAGTTTTTTTTGTCGGCCACTGTGCTTCTACATCTGCCATTGCTTGCTCTTTGGATTTTAGGCTGGTTTCTGTTCAGCATTTGTGACAACTACTGATGTTAAACAGGGCTTAATAAAAATACATTTGATTGACATGTATATCACATCAACTGGACTGGTTCTCTCGATGTTCACACCGGTTTACCATGTTGAGACATTCTCTACATCCAGAGAGCAGACCTCAGGAAAGATCAGAGAGATAAGAGGTCCATCACATGCCACATTGTGCAGAAGATTTCCCATTTTCCTTAATCCAAGCTAAAATACATCTAAACAAAATACACACAGAAGAAGCCTTACTCTGCTCTGACTGTGGAAAATGCTTCAAAACACTCAAACTCACATCTAAAGTTCATCCAGAAGACTGCCACAACAGGAGAGAAGCTTATCCTGCTCTGACTGTGGAAAACGTTTACAACATCAATCCGCTAAAAGTTTCACATCAGAAGGACCACACAGGAGAGCAGCCGTAATTACTGCTCTGACTGTGGAAACTAGTTTCTCTAAATCTGGGCAACCTTAACAACACACCAAACGTATACACAGCAGGAGAGAAGCCCTACTCCTGCTCGTGTACTGTGGAGCGAGTTTCTGTCTATGCTGGGCAGCTTAAAAACACACCACGTATACAACACGGGCGAGTAAGCTTAGCGTCTGCTGCTGACTGTGGAAATATGCTTCAAAACAATCACTGAGCTAAAAGTTTCATCGGAGACCACACACAGGCATGAGATCCGTACTTACTGCTCTGATGGTGGAACTCGTTTTCTCAACTTTTCCCAATTAAATGTCACATGAACGTATACATACAGGGAGAGCAAGCCCTACTGTTCCTGCTCTGACTGTTTAAATATTCAAAACATCACATGAGCTAAAAGTTCATCAGGAACACACGCGTGAGAAGCCTTACGTCGCTGTCTGACTGTGGAAAATGCTTCAACACATCAACTGAGACTAAAAGTTCATCGGGAGACACACACAGAGAGGAAGCCGTATTACTGGCTCTGATGTGGAACAGTTTCTCTCAACTGTTCGCCCAACTTAAATTCACATGAACGTTCCGATACAGGAGAGAAGCTTACTCTGCTCTGACTGTGGTACAAATATTTCAAAACATCATTGAGCTAAAAGTTATCTAGAGAGCACACAAACAGGAGAGAAGCCTTTCTTCAGGGGGGGGCTGCCTGACTGTGGTATAAGTGTTCTTAACTTTCGAAAGCTTAAATTCACATGAACGTATCATACAGGGAGGGAAGCTTACTCCTGCCTGACTGTGGTAATAATATTTCAAAACCAATCATCTGAGCTAAAAAGTTCATCAGCAGAACCACACAGGAAGAAGCCTAACGGTTTGCTTGACTGTAATATATTTGCTTCAAAAATCATAACGGAGTTAAAAGTTCATCAGAGAACCACACACAGGAGAGAAGCCTTATTCCTCTCATGACTGTGGAAAATGTTTAAAAACTTCGAAGAGCTAAAAGTTCATCAGAGAAAACAGCAGGAGAGAGCCTTATTTCCTGCTCATATGTGGAAAATGTTAAAAACTTCAAATGAGGCTAAAGTTCATCAGAGAACACACACAGGGAGAAAGCTTGTCTGCTTCTGCCTGTGGAAAATGGCTCACATTTAACATCAACATCATCTAAAAGGTTCAATCAGGAGATGACATACAGGAGAGAGGCCTTATTACGTTCTGACTGTGGAAAATGTTTTAAAACAGTCAAAATGAGCTTAAAGTCTCAGAGAACACACACAGGGAGAGAAGCCTTTTTCTGGCGCCTGCTGTGGTAATAATGTTTTAATAACACTGCAATCATCTGAAAAGTTCATTCAGAGAACACACACAAGGAGAGAGGCCTTAGTCCTGCTCTGACTGATTGTAAAATATTTCAAAACATAACTGATCTAAAAATGCATCAGAGACCAACATACAGCGAGAAAAGGCCTTGACCCCTGTTCTGATGTGGGGCAAGTTTCATCTCGGACTGGATCCTATTTACAAGACAATCAAACTGATATTCATGAAGGAGAGAAGCCATACTCCTGCCTGACTGTGTAATAATGCTTCAAAAGCAACATGAGTAAAAAGGTTCACAAGAGAAACACACATAGAGAAGCTGCTTACTCCCCTCTGACATTCTGGGTGCGTTTCTCTCACATATGTAAACTTAACAACTCCAATGTACACACAGGGGGAAACTTTTACTCATACTCTGTGGAAGGGGGGAGTGGTAAAGTCACAACGTCTCAGCGCAAAGGCTGCGTGTTTGAATTCTTCACTCAAGGGATGACTTTGAGCATTTTAGCAGAATTGCAAGAACGTACTTTACTAACTTTTTTAGCTATGGTTTATGCCATGTTCACTAACCTTTTCCCTAAAACCAATTTGAAGCTTACTAACCCTCACATTCCTAACCTAGCTAATGTTTAGGCAACAACAATTGGCATTCGTAAACATTTATACTAATTACAATTTCGTGAATACAGTATGTTGAATAGGCATGCTAAAATAACATACAAATTGGTAATTCGTAACATTTATACGTCCTAGCAAAGTGCGTATTATATGAACAAGCAATGCAAACAACAAATTTCAAAGATTCTACAGTTTTTTAATAAGGAAAGCAAGTCCCATTGAAAAATAAACGGAGGCCTCTATCTAGTGGGATTTCACATGACTGGGCAGGGCTCAGCCATGGAGTGGGGAACTTTTGGCGAGGGGCATAGGCCCACTTTGGGGCCAGGCCCAGCCAATCAGCAATGAGTTTTTTCCCCTTCACAAAGAGGTCTTATTACTAGACAGGAGATCTATCTCAGGCCCCCCCCCCCCCCCCCTTCTCCAGACAGATCCTAAATGCGTGAAGCAAGGTTCGGGGCTGCGTGGTTCATGTGATCTGCAGTTGTGAGGCGGTTGGTGTACTGGGCAAATTCTCTTAAAGGATGTTAGAGGTGGCTTATGGTAGAGAATACAATGAAGTATGAGTTCTGCCAACAGCCTTGGTGGACATTCTGCAGTGCTATGCAGATTTGCACATTCCCATAAAACTTGAGACATCTGTGAGCACTTGGTGTTGTGGGCTTTGTATTGTCCGCGCAGCACAAGAATTAGTCTTTGACAGGCTGAAATGCTCAACGTAACAGGGATATAAACATAATGTTGTGTAACAGAATTGAAGCGAAATAACTTTTTTGTGTGGCAAATGGGCAACATTTCTGGAATTTTTTTACCTTCAGTTCATGAAACCAAGACTTACAGTTTCGGTTTAAATTTTTTGTTCAGCTTATATTGGTAGCGCAATGAATGTAACATATAAATGGAATGGCACAGATATTTTTGTAACTAATAATTACATTTGCTCTGAGACCTAGGTTGTCCCTCTGCAGTATTCTGTTGTGAGATTGAGTTAGTAGATCACTTCTTTTTAAACTTTAGTCTAACTAGGCAAGTCAGTTAAGAACAAATTCTTATTTACAATGATGGCCTAGTGAACGAGTTGGTTTAACTGTCGCTTGTTCAGAAGTGCCAAGAAACATACAGAGTTTACCTTGTAGCTCTGGGTGATTTGATCTAGAAACTTTTGGTTTGGGCCAACGCTCTAGCACAAATGG
Source organism: Salvelinus sp. IW2-2015 (assembly GCF_002910315.2). Taxonomy (NCBI): domain Eukaryota; kingdom Metazoa; phylum Chordata; class Actinopteri; order Salmoniformes; family Salmonidae; genus Salvelinus; species Salvelinus sp. IW2-2015. The sequence continues at coordinate 23,801 of NW_019949088.1, forward strand.
GCTGCCTTCCGCCTAACATGTATCAGATAGAGATCACTTTTCACCACTAAGTTTGGGGGGATTGTTTTACCACCACTGTTCGTATTCAATGAAGACATCGTTTATGAACTGAATATCATGTGTTTAGTTAATTGTCTTTAAAACTAGTAGGAGTTATTTAGTTACTGATCATGATGTGTTGGATAACTGCATTGAAAGCAAACTTTATGATCTGCCAATGTAAAAATAAAGTTGACATGAATATAGTACTGGTCAATCCTTCTTCTTCTCTTTAGTATTCAGTTCTTCAGTATTAGATCTGACAGTATGACATGGTTCTTTATGGTTGTATTCAGTTCTTCCATATTAGATTCTGACAGTATGAATGTTTTATGGGCTGAGTGCCTGGAGTGTTTTTGTATGAACTACAGTCATAGTTCTCTCTACCCTGTATGGTAACCAGACATTAAGTACATTCATCTATAGATAGCCAGGTGAGACAACCACCTTCTGCACAGTAAATCAGTTTCTCCTTAATTAGTCATGTCACTATTTATTATGTAGTTATTTGAGTATTGATTGTGTATTGGGGGGTATACTCTTTAAAGACGTAGGGTTTCAGATCTTTTCGCCAGATGGGGCAGGGACTCTGGCGTGTCCATAGCATCAGAGGGGAGCTGGTGCCAACCATTGGGGTGCCAGGGACAGAGAAGTGCTTAGACGGGCTGAGAGGGAGCTTGACCTCCTGTAGCAAGTGGGACGGCCATGAGACCAGAGGTGGCAGAACTGAGTCCCCGGGTTTGGGATACAGAGTTTGAGCATCGCCTGAAGGTAGAGTGGGGCTGTTCCTCTTGCGCCCGTAAGTTTAACACCATTGTCTTGTAGTGGATGTGAGCTTCGACTGGAAGCCAGTGGAATGTACGGAGGAGCAGGGTTACATGGGGGAACTTGGGAAGGTTAAACATCCAGACGGACTGCCAGTGTTCTAGATAAGTTCAGTGGCGGACCCATCATTTCAGGCAGGTGAGCCACCTGTTTTGAAGCCCACAGTTTTAGCTAAAAAACGTGTGAAAAAATGAATCTGTGTTGGCAACCCAATGTAAAAAAACCATATAAATTGTAGTTGTTAATAAGCCGGCATATAAACATGGTCTCTTTTTTGTTTTCTTGAGTAAGGCAGCTCCAAAATGCAGGTCTTTTCAGCCTAGCTCAAGTGCTTTTGTGGAGGTGGGGCAAGCCCAGAGAAAATACGGAGTGTTGTTGCCGTGATTGGCTCAGTGTTCTGTCATTCATGGGGACAATACGTCACTGCGCAAGTCTAAGGGTAGAACTTGAAAATTCAAGCCCCTTGGGTGGCTGCCATAGAGTTACATTAGAAATGCCCATCCAAGAATAGTCAAGGCCTTCATTGTGATCAATGTCAACAATCTTATTTCAAATAATCATGGGAGCTCAGCAGGTCTACTAGCACTTTATTGATTCGAGTCGACAATCGCTGACTGGCAAGTCCTTTTTAATCTTTGTCCATATGAAGAGAAATCTGAGAAATTGTTAGATAAAATGTATCGGTGCTCATCGCCATATGGACATAAACATTACACAACAAATTGCAAATTCACAATGAGTAGTTTGGAAGGAATCAGTGGCGAACTGCAAGCATTGCAAAGCAAGCATGTAGCGGCTATTCAGTGGAGTGGCTCTTTGGTCTCAAGTCTAAGATTAAGGGGCTCTTTTCGTAGTTTATAAATTGGTAAACATTCAAACATGTGGCCAAACTGTTCAATGAAGCTTGATTTGTGCCGCGCTCAAACAACTTACTCGGCACTGAAAAATCTGACTTGAGTGAGTTCAAGACAACTGGGAACTCAGGGAAAAGCAAGCCTACGACTGGGAAAATACGTTTTGAACTTTCATCCAACCTCGGAATTGTAAATTGGGAACTCGGGCCTCTTTCTACAGCTACGACCTGAACGATCACTGACGTCATAATTTTTTCTGAGTTCCAGTTTGTCTTAAAAGCACCATAATCCAGAGAATGTCCAGACTTTGATGACAAAGTTTGATGACAAAATATGCCCACGAAAGGACTGCCCGCCCACCTTCCTGTTCAAGTGAGCACAGCCATACACGGTGAGTCCAAAATGTCTTTGTCTCCTGCTGCATAAATTATGTATATGCAGGGAGATATGTATATACTGTAGCTAAGAAGGTAATACTAAGTGACTCACAATCACGGCCGGATGTGATTCAGCCTGGATTCGAACCAGGGACTGTAGTGATGTCTCTTGCACTGAGATGCAGTTTCTTAGACAGCTGCGCCACTCAGGAGCCCTTAAAAGGTTTGCGCCCAACGGGGGCAGGCAGTTGGACGGCACAAGCGGGGAGCCCAGCCAACAGAAGATTTGAGAAATGTGTTGGTTCTCTTCTCCAGATCTGTGCTCGCCACAAACTGTCTCAAAGCTTTGACGGACAATTTCTTCAACCTGATTGCTTGGTTTTTGCTCTGACATGCACTGTCAACTGTGGGACCTTATATAGACAGGTGTGTTCCTGTTCCAATCATGTCCAATCATTTGAATTTACCACAGGTGGATCCAGTCAAGGTTGTAAGAAAATTCTCAAGGATGATAAATGGAAACAGGATGCACTTGAGCTCATTTTGAGTCTGAAGAGGAAAGTGTCTGAATACTTACCAAATTAAGGTATTTTATTTTTTATAAATTTGCTAAAATATTCGCTTTGTCATTATGGGGTATTGTGTGTATATTGATGAGGGGTAAAAAAATGCATTTAATCAATTTTCGAATAAGGCTGTAAAGTAACAAAATGTGGAAAAGTCAAGGGGTCTTGTATAATGCCCTGTATATGGTTTAAACTACAATTTAAGGATCTGAAGTGGTAAACACAATGGCATAATGGAAAATGCATGTCCAGTGGTTATCTCTGTATTAGTAATATCTCTGTATTAGTCACATTAAAACACCTAGGTAGGGCAGTGGTTATCTCGGTGTTAGTATTATCTCTGTATTACCCACATTAAAACACCTAGGTAGAGTAGAGAGGACAGAGCATGTGGCTTTGCAACACACGTGTTTCATCTCCACACTGGGATGATTTTAACAGTGCAACGCCACACAGGTCTCATGCCACTCAGGTCGGAGAGTACCAGAAATAAATTAATAAGAAATACAAAACTAATGAAGGAGCACACAGTCACCAACAATGTATCCCTGGTGACAATACTTTCAACTGGCTCAGCTCGCTGTTACAGTACAGCACCACCAAATTCCATTTATTAACTTGTTATTGGGGCAGTATTGAGTAGCTTGGATGAATATGGTGCCCAGAGTAAACTGCCTCCTACTCAGTCCCAGTTGCTAATATATGCATAGTATTAGTATATTTGGATAGAAAACACTGTGAAGTTTCTAAAACTGTTTGAATGATGTCTGTGAGTATAACAGAACTCATATGGCAGGCAGAAACCTGAGAAATAAATCCAACCAGGAAGCGGGAATCTGAGGTTGGTCGTTTTTCAACTCAGCCCCTATTGACTTCCTAAGGCTTCCACAAGATGTCAACAGTCTTTAGAACGTTGTTTCAGGCTTCTGCTGTGAAGGGGGAATGAATGAGAGGGGAATGAGTCAGAGGTCTGCCAGAGAGCCTGTGACGCTCGTTCACGTGAGAGCGACCTCGCATTCCATTGCTTTTCTACAGACGAAGGAATTCTCCGGTTGGAACATTATTGAAGATTCATGATTAAAACATCCTAAAGATTGATTCTATTCATCGTTTGACATGTTTCTACGGACTGTAACGGAACTTTTTGACATTTCGTCTGCAACTAGTGAACGCTCTTCGTGAGTTTTGATTTGTTTACCAAACGCGCTAACAAAAGAAGCTATTTGGACATAAATGATGGACATTATCGAACAAAACAAACATTTATTGTGGAACTGGGATTCCTGGGAGTGCATTCTGATGAAGATCATCAAAGGTAGGTGAATATTTATAATGTTATTTCTGACATCTGTTGACTGCACAATATGGCGGATATCTTTTTGGCGGGTTTGGGCTCTGAGCACCGTACTCAGATTATTGCATGGTTTGCTTTTTCCGTAAAGCTTTTTGAAATCAGACACAGCGGTTGCATTAAGGAGAAGTGTATCTAAAGTTCCATGCATAACACTTGTATTTTCATCAACATTTATAATGACTATTTCTGTAAATTGATGTGGCTCTGCAAAATCACTGGATGTTTTTGGAACTACTGAACATAAAGCGCCAATGTATACTGAGATTTTTTTATATAAATATGAACTTTATCAAACAAAACATACATGTATTGTGTAACATGAAGTGTATATGAGTGTCATCTGATGAAGATCATCAAAAGTTAGTGATTCATTTTATCTCTATTTGTGCTTTTTGTGACTACTCTCTTTGGCTGGAAAAATGGCTGTGTTTTTCTGTGACTTGGCTCTGACCTAACATAATCGTTTGTGGTGCTTCGCTGTAAAGCCTATTTGAAATCGGACACTGTGGTGGGATTAACAAGAAGTGTATCTTTAAAATGGTGTGAAATACTTGTAT
>NW_019949088.1:29120-31384 GCF_002910315.2 Salvelinus sp. IW2-2015
AAGGGTTAGGAAAAAGGTGAGGGTTAGGGATTTGTTTACATCGCAGTGGTTGGAAAACTAACATGCAGGTTAGGAATAATTAAGCTGTGGCGGTTAGGGAACCTCAGTCTCCTAACCGCCACGTTAATTATCCTAACCTGCCACTTTAATTATCCTAACCTGTTATGTATGCTTTGTGCCTAGTTAAATATATATATATATTTTTTAACAAATAGTCTCCATCAGTTTCATAACACCTTAACTGACCAATGGCATGTATACATTTTTCTTGTATCAGGGAACATCCACATCAAGAAACTGTTCAGTAGTTCTACTGGGAGGCGCGGGAAATAGTTGAAAGAKTGATTGGTGCTGAGGAAGCTATGGCAGTGGATGACCCGCAACCTGTTGAGATTCATAATGTCATTTACCAGTTGAAGGATACCGATTGTAAAGATGAATTGTATGTGCGGCTGAAAGGTTTTTGGGAGTTCAGGAATTAACATTGGAAGCATTGCAGGCAGTGGTGGAAAAAGTACCCAATTGTCATACTTGAGTAAAAGTAAAGATACTTGAGTCCTTTCCTATCAAGGTAAAAGTGAAAGCCACCCAGTAAAATACTACTTGAGTAAAAGTCTAAAAGTATTTGGTTTGACATATACATAAGTATCAAAAGTAAATGTAATTTCTAAAATATACTTAAGTATCAAAAGTAAAAGTATAAATAATTTCAAATAAATTATATTAAGCAAACCAGACAGCACGATTTCCTTGTATTTTAAATTTACGGATAGTCTGGGGCACAACTGGCAAGTTGTTACATTTGTATAATTTTTTTTGTACGGCATGTGTGGCAAAGGCTGAGATTGTATCATTTTACTTGTCCTGTGTTAAGTCTCCTGTGTCAAGTCAATCAATGAAAAAAACAGTTGGTTGGCCGATAATGTTGTTTCTAAATTCTATATGGTGATCTTATAGTCTTTTAACCTAAAGTTTTTAGGAGTGTATTTTGTAATTATCTATTGTATTTTTTATTTCAGTATCCTATCAAGCCCTTTGGAGAGAAGGCGGTACCACATCACCAAGGAGCAGCTTGAGTTCCTCATAGATTGTCATATGACCATCAGACAAATGGCAGATGTTCTCAATGTGTCGCACTCTGTGGTCAAGCGGCGCACGAGGTAAGTTATCGTAATTTAATAAAGAATTGTAACACAAGAGGGAGATCTCTACATCCTCTTTAGATTTGATCACATTCCTGATTGATGTATCTTTTTGTGTTATTTTTGTATTTAGTAATTTTCAGCTTTTCAGATCCTACTCTCTGTTGTCAGACGCTCAGCTGGATGAGAGGATCAAAGAGCTGATATCAATAAAAACAGAATGGTGTCACTATAAGAGAAAAATATGGTTTTGTTAAACAAACGTGTCATGTTTTTTAGGTGGAGGATTGTTATCCATGGTGCTGTGGATGGTTACAGCAGACTTGTGTTTCTGAAGGACTCTGACAACAACAGGAGTGCCACAGTCATGGAGTCATTCAAAGCAGCCATCACCAGCTACGGAGTACCATCCCGGGTGAGATGTGACCGGGTGGTGAAAACAACCGTATCTGTGCCTTCATGGAGCAGTTCAGGGGTGGTGAGAGGGGAAGTGCCCTCAGAGGAAGGAGCACTCACAACCAGMGGATAGAGCGGCAGTGGGGGGASGTCTGGCATGGAGTCTCCAACGTTTACCATGRCCTGTTCACCTTCTTGGAGACGGAGCAGATCATCGACATCAACAATGAGGTGCACCTGTGGGCACTGCACTTTGTGTTCCTGCAATGGGTGAACAGAGATCTTGCTGTGTTTGCCAGTCAGTGGAACCACCATGGGCTGAGGACTGAACAACRGCAGTCACCTCTGCWGTTGTTCATCTCGGGTTCCCTGGCAATGCAGAGGGCCAATCTGAAAGCAGTAAGGGATTTGTTYGCCCCAAATTCAACCACCATCAGCTCTCAAGCCACCACCTCAGCTCCCCCAACCACTGGCGCCGCAGCTCTTTATTGGTCGGAATGGGTGATTGTGCCACAAATCCAGTTCACCATCAGCAACACACAGATGGWACTGTTGCAGACAATAATTCCATTGGAAAGCCCCAGAGGCAGCCTGGGAGTTGACAATCTACAGAGGGTTATGGCAGTTATATCTTCAGCGCCACTCGTTCCTACTCCAACCTGACTTACTACATACACCCCTGATACTCCCCTACTGGGATGAGGGATTGGACGCTATATCTTCAGC
>NW_019949089.1:0-11451 GCF_002910315.2 Salvelinus sp. IW2-2015
TTTCAGGTTGTCTATAAAATGCCTTTTTGTAACAATTTAACGGCAGAACCAATGCATACGACTTTTATTAATCATGTAGCAAAGCAATCTATGGGACTTACACCGGTCCTCAATAAACATTCTTCAACGCACAAGCCCAGCGTGCGAGTGAGCAGCCAGAAAAGTTTTATTTGAAAGTTTAGTTCCTTTAACGAGTCACCATCCGGATCGGGAGCACCTACCACGCCTCCACTGAGTTAGCATAGGCTAGCATAGCGTCACAATATTGTAAAAATCTAAATATTTAATCACAGTCCAAGACACCAGATGAAAGATCAGGTCTGTGCAATAAAGCCACCATTTCCAGATTTTAAAATGTTTTACAGGGAAGGACACAATATGTAATCTATTAGCTCACCACGTTAGCAAGGAACGATTTTTTACTCCCAACAGTTTTTTTCCTGCGTCCGTAGCTATCACTTAATTCGACTAAATAAAAATATATTTAGCCACTAACCAAGACACACTTCATAAGATGACAGTCTGATACATATTTATGGTATACGCATAGTTTTGTTTTGAAAATGGTTGCATTTTCAGGTATAATCACGAGTTCTAACCTTGCAAGCTGCCATCTGAAAAGGTGCGACTACGCCAGAACAATTACAGGACAACGTCATATTAATTACTTCTTCTTAAACATTTCAGACACCAAATACACAGCGTAACAGGATATGAAAGCCCAACAATCTGTGAATCCCAAACATATTTCAGATTTATTAAATGTTTTTATAACGAAAAAAATGTAGCCTAAATTAGCATAGCTTATACCAGGCCGATTCGGGCTGGGCGCCCCGCAGATGACAATGCCAACAGATATGATTTAACTCGTAAAGTGGGTCTACTATATGGCTGATCTTTCATCAGAATGGTTGATCAAAGTGTCCTTTGTCAAAGATGAGTCGTTGGTTCCGTTCATAATCGTTCCTTTCGCCACTCATTTAGCACGGTACCGGTCCGGTGGCCGGATTTCTAAACGATACTAAAATGCAGACAACGGAACCCGCAAAACTCCCAAAAAAATCAAATAATCTGATTAAAACTATATTAAAAAAACATACATTACGATTGATCTGGTCAAATGTTCAAACAACTTTCGACTACGGAGATAATAATGGGCCGTACAACAGAAGACAAACGTAGCTCCAATTTCCATGCAATAGAAGACCCGGGAAGTTTGTTCGTCATGCCAAAGATTTTGCTCTCATTTTCACGTCAGTCCAGATAGAACAAGAAATTTTTCTCTGACGTCCTCTTGTCACCCAGAAGGAAGGCAATGAGTTGTGTTTGCGGGTCATAGGGGGCACGACCATATATAGGAGAGCTTTGAGCCAGCATAACACATCTTGATTTTAATGTTCTTTGGTCCTGGAAAGTGCTGTGAAATGCTTCTGTATCACTCAGAGACAAAATTGAAGGTTTTAGAAACTAAGATATTGTTTTCTTTCCAATGGTATTATTTATATGCAAATAGTAAGAGTATTGAATAAGAGGCGTTTTTAATCTGTAGAGCAATATGCTCTCGCGAAATAGCACCCTGGTATTCTCAAAGAAGATGGTCTAGGTTTTATATTTCACAACTCAGAATTCAGTAAACAGGAAAACAGTTGAATTGTTATGACACAAGTACCTTCTGTCCGTCTCCAACTGTTTTTTGAACAGCTGCTACTGTCACTTGTTAAGATTTGAAATCAAGTGGCTACTTATTTCATCAGAATGAGAAGCGTTGCCAAGTCCTTAATAAATTGTTATATGCTTATTGCACATTTATAAAACACAGACTAAACAGCTAGTAATAACAATCTTTATTTGAGTAAAATGCTGCTAGGATACGTTGGTACCGTAATGCGCATGAAAACTGAGCATTCATTTTCCAGATTAATGTTCAATTGGTACATCTGTTTTAGTAGTGTCAGCTCTGCTCGATTTTTGGAGGAGTCGAAAAAAGTATATTTGACCTTTTTTAACTAGGCAAGTCAGTTAAAAACAAATTCGTATTTACAATGACGGCTACCTCCGGCCAAACCAGAAGATGCTGGGCCAATTGTGCGGTCCCGATGGACTCCCGATCACGACCGTTGTGATAAGCCGGATTGAACACTGATAGTGGCGCCTCTATCAGTGTGATGCAGTGTGTTGACACGCTGGCCACTCTGGAGCCCAGGGTCCTAATGTTAATTTTCTTCCTCTATTACAGGTTCAATAATGTCTCATGTGTTTCAAGTGTCATCGACCGATTATTTTGGACCAAACCTCAAATGCAAATTGCGAGTTGAAATCGTTTGTCAGAGGAAGAAGTGATCTCTCAATCTTTGGTAGTTGTGAGTGGTAGGTGGAGGGACTTGGGAGAAAGAGGCAAAGCGAGAGGTTTCACTCTCGCCAAAAATGTCCAAAATAAGCCAATGGCGTTTCTTTGCATTTATTTTACTTGTCGCATGCCTTCCGCCTTTGAGACAACAACTCCTATTTTTAGGGGCGGAGACATGAGCATCTCGTCATTATATACATCTCTCTGGTGTAAATGGGAAGGTGTGGATGGCTGAGCTCGTGCAGAGGTTTCTCTCACACCCCTCTCTCTGATTTAGCTAGCTAACTAGCCTATATTAGCTGTACACTGGTCGAGATGGCTTGCTCGCATTTGTGTGCAGTTGTAACTTGCTTGTATAGCTAACTAACAACAACTATTTGCACTGTCAATTGAGAAGCAGTGCCAAGTCTCATCACATCAATCCCTCAGCACTTGGAAATCATATCAAGTTGAATGGTTTTCGAATGCTCAGTTCTTGGGTCTCGAGCAGCACGAGTGGAACTTTTGAAATGGAAGTTAGGAACTCCTCGTGTGCTTCTGTTATGGGGAAAAGTCTTAATTAAACTCTTGTGAAATGATGATGTATGTATAGGGACTGCATACTGTTAGGGATTTAATGGTTTATGACTAGTGCTGTTAGCATATTTGTTTTGAGATGAATATTGTTCTTCGTTACACCAACACAAAACAATACAGAGGGGGGGTGTGTGTGTAGGTGTAGAGAACTGACCACAAGGCCATAAAAGCTGTGGACAGTCTGGAGAGGGGAGGGGTGCATCACTCTAGGCAACCAGGAAGGTTTGGGAGACTGTTAGTACCATATTAGGAATTGTTATGAGTGATAGAATCAAGGGGAATCACACAAGACGGAGTATGCTTACCCAGCAACAGATGTGGACAAAGGAACGCGCCAAGGGGCTTAGGACAAGTCGAGGGCCAGCAAAGGGGGGCAAAGTCTAAACGCGCCCAGCCTCTACTGTGCAGGCAACGACGCGTTGGAACTCAGTCTCACGGTATAAGAACAGCTGTTTACGTAGCTTATTGCAGTTCCTGTTTACCCTGCATGGGTGATAAGCGGAACCCGTTATACGCAATTGCATTTGCCATTCATTTGTTTTGCGGTAATTAAACATAATTAAAGAAAGTTAGCAGACTTGCTTTTTTTTATTTATCCTGATACCGGATGTGTTACACACAGGTTCAGCAATACCAACTAAAATGCCTTGTAACATTCATGTGATTTTTAAAAGAATTTTCAGTCACAGAATACAGTAGTCGGCTACATAAGACATGTCTTACAGCATGACTGTCTCATCTCTTTAACAGTGGCATAATACTACCAATAAGCTCCCATTCCTCCTCGGGAGCAGGATGAATGATGATTGGCTAAAGCATAAATAGTTATATTAATTTCATAGTTACTTTCATGGCCTGTAATTATAACATGACACAAAAAAAACAACTTGATGTTGAATCCATCAGGTACTGTAAATGAACAGGTAAACATGGCTGCTAAATTTCTAATTTGTATTAATGCTGGAAAAATATTGCTTTTCGTGATTTGTGTATTTTCTTCATAAAAAATATACAGTTATATAATAAAACATTTATTAAACTTTCTTCAACTTTTCCTGTTTAATACTTTAAATAATTTACAGTCCAGTGTCTCTCGTGCAAACCAACCTAGTAATGCAGCTTAAAAAAATACACCATTACTGAATGTGGAAGTAAAACGATAATTCTAACGCTTCGAAATCACGACTGTGTTTTAGCGCAAAATAGTTCGCATGAATATCAGATATGCGTGCCACGAAAGTTCATCATTCACCTTATCGCTACCTTTTCTGTCACAGCGTTTACGCATTACAGTTTTTGACGCATACATTCGATAAATCCACGTATGCAACCACACGAACGCACTGCACTGCTCTGCAAAGGCAATGCTGCAGGCAACGCAGCGTTTCATTGGATTATGTTTCTTCTGGGGTACCAAAAACCATAAACACGTGATAGCGTACCAATCTAATTAACACTCATTTCAATTCGCCATCAATTCACCCTGTTTATGCTAGAGAGATTTTTTTTTGTTGCCTGGCTTGCACCATGATTTACAAGAAATCCCTGACTAGAAGGCAACTTTCTTACGCCCAAGTGACGTGCCCACATGCTATAAAGTCCGGCTGCATCTCCAATTGTAGACTACGATCTCTTGATACCCAGTCAAACAGGCAGGCAAAGGTAAGGACGTCTATAAAGTTACTAATACAAGCATAGCCTGAACCCATTTTTTTGCATGGTTTTGATGCAACAAATGAGTGTTTCTTTCAAATGGACATTAACAAAATGAAGAATGACTAAGTTTATTACTTGTGAAACGTTTTATTTTATCAACAATTAATTTTATAGCAATCGCTTCTATATAGGTTTATTGTAACGATAGAGTAATTATGAATACATGTCATTTGTAACTGAATGCATTATATCAGATTAGATTAAGGATTATATGTAGGCGTTATGATGTTAGGCGTTATGCCCATTCTTAACGGTAAACGGGACTAATATGGACTTATTACACACAATACACTTCAATTGATTTCTGACAATGAATTCTATATTTTTTCTGCCTGCACTATAAAAGCTCTCTTACCTTTTTTAAAGCTAGAATCCTTAATTGAAACGTTAACAAAGCGTCCTCCTCACCCCTGATGCTAAAAAGCTAAGGGCTGGAGCTGGAGAAATGTAAGCACTCTCAAATTCATAGACTGAGATATGGATCGACTGAGATTTAGGGTGGATTGCACCAACATGGACTAACTGAGTTAAATCAAGCTTTATATATTAATCTTGTTGCACCAAACTTTAAACATAGTTTTAAATTACTCCTAATTGTAATCGTTCTTCTAAACTAAGTTTGTTTTACTTTAAACTAAGATCACATTTTATCTTGTTACTCCATTWTTTTTAAATCAAATTTAAATGKAGTTTAGGGATTAAATCTAAACTGGTTGAGGTTGAAGTTAATCAAATGTCAGTGTAAGTGTTGTATTTTTCGTGTAATAAGGTTTTTTGCTCTTCTGGCCTCATGTATTGTCAACTAGCCAKCTAACTAATTTGACAAAATAATTGATTTAATCAGCCTGAACTGAAAACTCACAGGTTTGGTGCTGGTTTGTTTCCATATAAATATAATTTGAACATATTGCTTTAGTGAATGCATTCCTGCTGTTATTAAGTTAATTGGGTAAGTCAGTTAAGAACAAAATCTTATTTCCAATGACGGCCTAGGAACACCTTGTTTAGGAGCAGAACTACAGAGTTTTACCTTGTCAGCTCGGGGATTCGATCTTTCAGTTACTAGTCCAACGCTCGAACCACTAGGCTACCTGCCGCCACAAAATTAGGCTACCTACTACTACTTCATAGTTTAGTTATTTAACCTTCGATTAASTCATCCAGGTTTTAAATTAAGTGGTGCAACACCTCTGATTTATTATAAACCTAGATGTACAATTTCTGGATTTAGTCTAATCTAAAATGATTATATGTCCATTGCGCTGCCGGTTCGCTGCCGGTTCACCAGTATGAACGAAATCGCGAACAGCTTTTTTTGTTCCAGCCCTCAAGAACTGTTGTCTGCTAAAGATGATAATCCGTTTCCTTCTGCCAATTTATTGCCTGTAATCAGACTACTTGTCCCCAGAGCTTCTATAGAGTTAATCTATTTCCGTAAGGTGTTGAGGCCAGTAACTAAGAAGAATGAGAGGCTCAATTAAAGATGTTGCAGAACTGCTGTATTTGAAGCACAGCTCCCTYCTGCCCAGTTTCCCTGACGTTGCAAAGGCAATAGCTGTATTTAACATCCAYGTAAGTGTTGCTTCTGCGGAGAGATCCTTTTCTAAGCTACATCTCAAAAAATAACTACCTAAGAAACACAATGTCTCAGGAAATATTGTCTGGGTTGGCAATATTCAGTATAGAAAACAGTCAGGTCTGWAACCTGGACCTACAGGCGGCGGTGAAAAACATTTGCACRCAAAATACGGAAACACAACAAACGAGGACTTCAGGACACCAGGGGAGTCTTTAAAATGACAATATAATTGGATTGAATTGACCTTGAATATTGCAGCCCATTTGTGTAGGCTGTTAGCCATATAAAACCTGCTGAGTTCAACAATACATAGTGGCTGAATTATCCTCAAGCCGACCACTTCATACCTCAGTGTTAAGCTGTTTGATGTGTCATTGTTATAAAATGTTTATAAATAGCAGCTAAATATGGAATAGAGTTATAGATGTCGCACTGCATAATGAAACTATCTCTAGTAAGCTGGTGTTTTGAGGGTGTATTATTAGCCACTAATAGACTGGGTTTACTCACAACGTTCTATACAAGCTGGGAGAGAGGGTAATGAATGTCATGAAGGTTCAGGTGGCCTATGCAGACAGTTCTATACTCAACAAAATAAACAATCGATTAGCTGATTAGTATGCTGTCGCATTGAACATTTATTTAATAATCTGCAATGGTTGAATTCCCAACTTTAATTACTGAATAAGTCATTACATTATTGTCAGCAGTCTAACAATGGCAGCAGCATTGTTATACCGTGTTTAGCTTTGTGAAATGTTAGGCTTAACATGAGAAAATTACATCCAAATAGGCCTAGCAATAAACATGTATCTATTAGCTAAAGCAAAGCTAGGCCCTGGCACCACCGAAAGCCTTAGTCGATTTGATAGGCATGTTGAAATGTAAGAASCATGGACGGTGGTCAGTAGTCTATAATTCATTGAACGTGAGGTTGGGCTGGTGTCGCCTACTGGTTAAATTCGTGTCTTTTCGCACGAATTAAGTAGCACATAAATTCGTGTATTTTCGAACGATTTGAACCACAAAAAAATGCACAAAACGAACGAAATCTGCTGAAATACATTTTGTACATATATGCGCGAATCGAATGTGAGGTTGGCCTGATAATTCAATGACGAGTTCCAGGAAGATGGCGGCGAGTGCAGACGAGATTTAAGCTTGCTCTGAGTAACCTTAAGTTTTATCCCTCTCAAACTTACTTCAATATAACAAAAATTGGCTTATAGTAAACACAATAAAGAACAACGATTAGTTGACCGCTAATTTGATCTGAAACTTGGAAATGTTTAAGAAAGAAATGTGCGAAAGAGCAAAGGGAGGAGAAGGCAGTTGCTAGTTGACCACTCATACATCGGAGAAAACCGCCACCTGACTCCTCAGGAGAAGACAAGGAGGAATCTGGACATTCGGCTGATTCTGAAAATCCTGTCAATAGTCCCGCACCCAAAAAGACACAGAAATAATTGTCTTTGCGCGAACTCCAGGTCAACATAATCGATGCTGTCTCTGCAAAGATAAACGAAAGAGCCGATGGTCTGGAGAAAATGATACGCGAAAACACATCAAAAATCTGCAAACGGAGCGTTCTAGTTTTGAATTGTGGTGTTATGGTTTATAAGTTAAGACTTCTGTTAATACATATACATGAAGCAATTTTTTATAGAGAGGGTAGAGTTGAGATTGCATAGTATTTTTCTTTCTGTTCTATATGGACTTGAAGTTTATGTCAATCAATGCCAGGGGGATACGAAACCTGTTGAAGAGAAAAGTTATTTTTTTTGTTTTGTAAGGACTGCAACGCAGATCTTGTATTCGTTCAAGAAACACATTCATGCAAAGAGGACTATAATTATTGGATAAATCAGTGGGGCAGTGCCATTTATTTGGCCCACGGGACTAATCATTCAACTGAGGTTGCAATTTAAGCACACAMTTTCAAAGGGAAATGTGTGTTTACTCAAATGGACACGGATGGACATGTAATGGACAGATTATTTGTGTTGTGTAATGAATATGGATACTGTTCTAGTCCTCCAAATAACTTACTTCTAGAGGGAAATGAGGGAATTCCAGTCAGATTATAGTTGGTGGAGATTTTAATATGGTTTATTCTAATGGGACTGATAGATTGCCCCATAGGCCTGACATTGGTGTGAACAAGTTGGTGAATTTCTGCCAAAGCCTGGACTTAATTGACATATGAAGAGTTAATAACCCTGGAGAGAAACAGTACACATAGAGTAAGAGATCGTTCACTACAATCAAGAATTGACTTGATAAAAATACTACCTGCAGTCCTGACGGATCATAAAGTCATATGGCTGACTGTAAGAATGTGCAGTAATGATGGTAAGAAATACTCTGGTGGTTATTGGAAATTAAATAACTCATTCTTATTGCATGATGATTTAAAAAATGGGATTAAGAATCTAATTTCTGTTTACTGGATTTTAGATTATCATTGGATATTGTGAAGCAGTTCTCCAAAATTTCAAATTTGGGATTAAATCTTTCCAACTGTGAGGTGTTTGTTCTGAAAGGAGCTGTCAATCCATCAGATTGTAACATCTCTGAAAATATACTGTAACCTACCTCGGTGTAAAGATCAGCAAACATCTTAAGGTGTGAATGATCTTCATTTGAACCCTGTAACTGAATCTGTCAACAACACAAATCCTCATGGTTAGGGAGGGATTTAAGTCTTCAAGGAAGGGTGCTTTTATGCAAAGCTGAGGGGCAATCTAGTGCATCCTATCTGTTTTCATCTATTGACATTCCCAAATCCACTTGCTGTACCTTAGATAGGCTTTTGTACAACTTCATATGGGAAAAAAAGCCACATAAGATAAAAAGAGATGGTCACAAATCACAAACAAACAGGGTTTGTGATGGGGTCTAAATGTCTAGACTTCACTTTCTTCAATCAGATTAAAATCTATTTGTGTTAATACGGTACATGAAAAATCCTCAGAGTTTCTGGAATATTATACCTCATTTTGTTTTCAGAAGCTAGGAGGGCTTTAATTCTTTACTAAAATGTCCATATATTGTGGGTAAACTTCTGTGAAATTGGCGGTTTTTCACCAGCAGGCTTTAATGTGCTGGGCTTTTCTGTATAAACACAATTTTATGGTGACCAATAAGTAAAGGAGATGTCATTTAAGATTATCTCATAGATTCTATCCGTGTAATAGCTTGATACTATAATAAATTATTACTCTTGATAGTTCACCAGTTGAATGCCAGTTGTTGTGAGTAACTAGAAAACTTATTTATCACTTATTCTGTCGATTGTTTTATATAGTGTAGTGTGTGTCGTGGGAACCTGATGTAAACTTATATCTTGGTTCTAAATTGCATAACAACCATTGACAGTATCTAATGTTTTGACATATTCTTTTTACTACATGATCCACAAACGTGAGTAGTCAAATCTCTTTTTTTTATTATGATGGAACTTTCATCACAAAATTCAAAATTATGAAGAAAAAGCCCCATCTCTTTCTTATTTTTTTTATACTGATTTGGAACTAATAGTAGAGTGCATTAAAAACTGTATACAAACCTAAATTTTTATTTTTTTCACTATATTGTCCAGCCTTTTAATTTTCACTATATAAGCATGGAATTGAGTGTAATTATATGTTTATTTCTTGTGAATGCCTCTGGTGTTCTTGTTTATGTTTTGTGCATTGTTACTGTTATAGTATATATATAATATACATATTTCTGTATTCCAATAATTAGAATTGTTTTTATAGGGGGGCAGAGGAACTTGCCGCTTTATTCCAGTGTCGATGGCTAGGGGAATAAAACACTGTTATAAATCAGATACAAACATGGAATATGCAGGGCCGGCATTAGACTAATCAGTTTGGACAGGGCATTTGATTTCCATAGGTTGGCACGTTTTTTTTTCCACGGGAATGTCATTTAACTGTAAAAATGTATTACATTTTTAATGTGGCATGAACACAACCAGTCATGATTTGTTTTCATCTGATTGTCAAACAATCACTTGAAAAAGTAGGTTACCTTCACGGTCATCCAAAATAAATTCCCATCGAACAATGGACTGTAAACTGCCCAACTTTTTCAATTCGCAAGCGGCTGAATCTGGCCCACCTGAGAAAGCATCCGAGCCTCGCTGCCTGAGAAAGCATCCGAGCCTCGCTGCCTGAGAAAGCATCCGAGCCTCGCTGCCTGAGAAAGCATCCGAGCCAGCGAAACAGTGCCCCTTCTGTTTTACTATATATAGCTAATGTACTTGTATCGGATGCTGTCTGGCCTAAAAGAGTATGGCATGCCAGCATCAGATACATATGCTATACATACTGAGACAGAGGGGCTCTGTTTTGCTAGGGTGCTTTATCGAAGTTTGAGACCCGCTAAGGGGATGGAGGGGTCTCAAATGGGGCGGCAGGTAGCCTAGTGGTCCCGGAGCTGACAAGGTAAAATCTGTCGTTCTGGCCCTGAACAAAGCAGTTAACCCACTGTTCCTAGGCCGGTATTGAAAATAAGAATTTGTTCTTAACTGACTTGCCTAGTTAAATAAAAAAATATAATAGGGCCGCCAATAACTCCGACCATGAGTGCATGACAATCCAAAACGAATTTTTGCAGCCACACGTCAGGAGGTCTCTGCAAGCTTTGCATTGGCGATTTTAGCATGTGGATCTTGGTGGGGTAAACTCAACCAATGTTTTTTTTAGATGCATGCCAGCAAAGCCACTACACAACACTAAACATTAATTAATACATTAATTTCACTTTATCGGTGACAAATGGTGTCCACAAACTGTTAGGGCCTGTATAAAGCCTGTCTCTTATACACATCTAGATGTGTATAAGAGCATAATGCAGGGCCGGCATTAGAACTAATCATTTGGACAGGCATTTGATTTCCATAGGTTGGCACGTTTTTTTTCCACGGGACATGTCATTTAACTGTAAAAATGTATTACATTTTAATGTGGCATGAACACAACCAGTCATGATGTTGTTTTCATCTGATTGTCAAACAAATCACTTGAAAAAGTAGGTTACCTTCACACCGTCATCCAAAATAATTCCATCCGAACAATGGACTGTAAACTGCCAACTTTTTCAATTCGCAAGCGGCTGAATCTGGCCCACCTGAGAAAGCATCCGAGCCTCGCTGCCTGAGAAAGCATCCGAGCCTCGCTGCCTGAGAAAGCATCCGAGCCTCGCTGCCTGAGAAAGCATCCGA
>NW_019949089.1:11777-24269 GCF_002910315.2 Salvelinus sp. IW2-2015
G
This sequence comes from Salvelinus sp. IW2-2015, assembly GCF_002910315.2. NCBI lineage: Eukaryota > Metazoa > Chordata > Actinopteri > Salmoniformes > Salmonidae > Salvelinus > Salvelinus sp. IW2-2015. The sequence goes on from NW_019949089.1 coordinate 11,779, forward strand.
GAGAGAGATCGGATTAAAATGTTTGTATTACTGAATCATCTTTGTTGAAAAAAAATATTTACACGGGAAGAGACTGTCACTGGCAAACAAGTTACAGACACAACAACATTATATTGTATCCCCTCCTCGTGGAGAAAAGCACATGGGTAATTATAATATACAAAGTAAGCAAAAAAAAGAAAATGTAATGTATCATTCCAACATTGCCTAAAATGATGAATAAGACACTAATGCGATAGACCTTATAATGCAATATAATTGAGATGTACAAACTATGGCACAAGGGAACAATGAGCAGATAAGAGGCAAGCCGTGATTTTAATTAGACTGACGTCAACATGCCTATTTGTTCAGCACTTTTAAATAGCAACAGAATTCAGAACATGGGCCGTTCTTACAGTATTACCTGTACCCAACCAAACCCCCATGGATCACTTCCTCATGTTCTCCGTCTAGAATGACCTCTTGGAGAAGAGATATTCTTGTTTTTTTTTATTTACGGAAAGCCAGGGCTATCTCCAACTCTCAGATAATTTTCAAACGAAGCATGTGTGTTTAGTGACTCCGCCAGATCAGAGGCAGTAGGGATGACCAGGGATGTTTATCTGATATACTGTGTGAATTAGACCCTTTTCCTGTCCTGCTAAGCATTCAAAATGTAACGAGTACTTTTGGGTCAGGGAGAATGTATGGAGTAAAGTAAATTCTTTTCTTTAGAATGTAGTGAAGTAAAAGTACAAGTTATCAAAAATATAAATAGTAAAGTACGGATACCCCAAAAAACTACTTAAGTAGTCATTTAAAGTATTTTTTACTTAAGTACTCTACACCACTCTCTTGTGTGTGCCTCTTCAAATCAAATCAAATAAATCAAATTTTATTAGTCACATACACATGGTTAGCAGATGTTAATGCGAGTGTAGCGAAATGCTTGTGCTTCTAGTTCCGACAATGCAGTAATAACCAACAAGTAATCTAACCTAACAATTCCACAACTACTACCTTATACACACACACAAGTGTAAAGGGATAAAGAATATGTACATAAAGATATAATGAATGAGTGGTGGTACAGAACGGCATAGGCAAGATGCAGTAGATGGTATAGAGTACGGTATATACATATGAGATGAGTACTGTAGGGTATGTAAACTAAAGTGGCATAGTTTAAAGTGGCTAGTGGTACATGTATTACATAAAGATGGCAAAGATGCAGTAGATGATATAGAGTACAGTATATACATATGAGATGGGTAATGTAGGGTATGTAAACATTATATTAAGTGGCATTGTTTAAAGTGGCTAGTGGTACATTTTTACATAATTTCATCAATTCCCATTTTTAAAGTGGCTGGAGTTGAGTCAGTATGTCCCACCTACTATTGATTATATTGCAGTTTTTCAACTGGTGCTCTACCCAAGGCAGAAAGACTACTGCTATATTCGCCAAATGTGGAAACTTTGTATGTAGGCAAGGAAACGGACATGACAGTTCCATCAATGGCGTTTCGCGTATTTTGGCAGTTACCTGTAGAAAACATCATTGTTTATTTGCTTAGAGTTTGTATTTATAGACAAAACATATTAGTCTAAGACAATGAGAGACTGAAAATGTAGCTTTATAGTTGTTCTGTCAGATCACACTTCTCTCTACAGTAACAACATTTTCTTTTTCATCCAACAGAGACCCTGATTACTCTTGTTGGAAAGACTGTTCCTTGGAAAAGCTTAACAGCACTCCAAAACCCAAACATGACTGGTGAGTACTTAGTCTACAAGACAGAGATACATCGGTTTATTTGTTGAATGCGTTTTCACAAAATATGTTTTATTACATTATTAATACATTTTAATAAAATGAATGTAGGCTTGAAACTTAATTTATAGATGATGTCCTTGTTAATTTGCTAACAGTTAATATTCTATAAACCATCAATGTCTAAGAAGATAGAGCTGATCATATTCAGTAGCTGTTCTGTAAGATGACCAAACAGAAAGAACATCAACACCAGACTTCTTTCTACAGTAAAACATGTCCTTCTTATCCAACAGAACAAAATAAGAGGTCCGGATTGTTCTGGTTGGGAGATTGGATCTGGGAAGAGCGCAACAGGAAACGCCATCCTGGGGAGAAAAGCGTTTGAATCCAAAATGTCCCTATTTCTTGTGACATCCTCAAGTAAAAAGAAAAGAGGAGAGGTGGGAGGGCAACATGTAGCTGTCATCGACACACCTGGCTTGTTTGACACCAAGTTAACACAGGAGGAGGCACTGAAAGAGATCTCACAGTGCCTGCTTTTCTCCGCTCCTGGTCCCCATGTGTTCTGGTTGTGCTCAAGCTGGGAGGATTCACTGAAGAGCAGCAGAACATTGTGAAGATGTCCAGAAACTTTTGGTGATGAAGCATCGAAATACACCATGGTTGTCTTCACACATGGAGACCTTCTTGATGATGTAACAATTGAAGACTTCCTGCATGGAAATCCCAAACTGGAAAGTTTCATTGCCAAATGAATGGGGGATATCATGTCTTCAAAAACAAAGATCAGAATCTCTCCCAGGTCCTGAGCTGCTTGAGAAGATAAACAATGGTGAAGATGAATGGAGGAAGCCCATACACCACTGAGATGTTCCAGGAGGCTGAGAGAGCGATTGAAGAAGAGAGAACAGGATCCTGAGAGAGAATGAAGAGAAGATACGCAGAGAGAGGGAAGAACTGAAGGCAAAGTTTGAAGGAGTGTGTCTAAGAGAAGAAGTAGAGAAGCTGGGGATAAAACGGAAAAGAGAAGCTAGAAAGAATGCTGAGTATATAACCACATGGGCACAGGTGCTGAATGGAGCGGCTTGGGAATATGTGGAGGCCCATTGGTAATCAGTTGGTGCAGCAGTGGGAGCTTAGTGGGAGCTGGGGTAAATGATGCATACTCAATGAGAGTCCATAGCTACAGTGCTGTACCTTCTACAAGGTTTTGACTTCATTACTTGATATTGAAAGCTCCTCTATTACACAGAGTAAACAAAACATTGGAAACACCTTCCTAATATTGAGAACTGATAGAGAATAAGGAGTGAAAGTTGCCTTTCTTTTCTATCAATGTGAAAATGGTCCTAAAACACAGGAAGACGGCAAATTTAAACTAAATGTTAGCTAAATCTGTTGCAACGTATCACTTCTCACTTCTGAGTCTTGTGTTTTTGTCGTTCATTGTCTCTGTTCAAATAAACTTTAAAAAAACAAATAAATAAGTCTACTGTTATTGTAGCCTACATTAAGAATGATACTCAGGGGGTTGATGAACAAATATTAGCTGTTTTTTTATTGTGTTTTACTGATCCAAGAAAAGGTTGTTGTATTGAGTTAGATTTTATCAGGATAAGAACTGAAAAGATGGGAGGCACTCCTATAAGTATTATTAGATGTATATTACATCACAGAATTATTAGATGTTTATTACACTTAGAGTTTACTTAGAGCTATAACATCGCTAATAAAGTATTACTTAGATGTATTATTAACACTCACTAATAAAGTATTACTTAGATGTATTATTAACTAACTATACAACTCAAATAAGTATTCTTAGAGTATTATAACACTCTAATAAGTATTACTTAGATGTATTATTAACACTCCTAATAAAGTATTACTTAGATGTATTTTAACACTCACTAATAAGTATTACTTAGATGTATTATTAACACTCGCAATACTATTTCAGCCATCAAGCATTTCCCTTTTGGACATAATGTCATTAATTACATCATCTATGTTATAATTCTGTATTGTGTTGTTCTTATGACCTCACAGATCCATTGTTCTCATAATTGAAAGAAGCCTCATTATCCACTAGACCACAGTCAATATATTCCCTCATGTTGCATGAACTAAACTTGATGCATTACTGACACTTTAAGTCACAACGAGAGCAGGGAGTTCTAATGCAGACCCATTTTCTATGAATCATGTGACTTTTGAGCTGCAATCAACAACAAAGAGATGGAGCATAAGGAAGATAGACCTAAAGGGGAGTAACATTTCTGCAGAGATAGGTGGGAATGTGGTATAAATGGTCTTCTTCAAATCTCTGTGCTTTGTGAGAGAAGTTTTTTTTCCACCCCTAATAGTGCAATTGTGGTGGTGACAGGGGCAGGAAGTTGAAATATAAATTCATGTGACTTAAGCTGCACTTAAGGTGGTATGTCATATTATCAGAATATATTGTTTCTGTTCACACACATTTTGGAGTAAAATTGTTTAATCAACCAAACGACCAATAAACCACTGATTGCTGTAACAGGCAACAATATCCTGACCTACTTAATCAACATGAACATAATATCCTCAAGTGATCCCCGGTCAAACACACACAACCAGACATTGATTGATTGATTGATTGATTGATTGATTGATTGGAGACAACTTGTTCTAATTCCAGAACATGTCCTACCTGCAGCAACTGTGGCGGATATTGCTGGAATTACCAGTAAAAGCACTGTGCCTCCATTGCCTCTCAAACAGCAGGGCCCATTTGTCTCTGCTCAAATGTAGTGCAAAATATAGGGATAGAGTGTCTTTTCAGACACAACCAGTCAGTCAGCCTCAACAGGAACAATAGCCCTTATAAACAAGAGTGCAGCATACAGTAATGTGTGGTCACAAACAGTATCTATTGTTGGGTTAGCTGTCACTCAAACTTTAACTGATTAACATTCTGACATGTTTCAATAGTATGTTGTTCAGCCAGTGTCCACCTGGTGTCTTCTCACAGCCGCTAGAGTCCTCCTGTCTGCTATTCATATTACTGAATGTTAAGTGTAGTACTGGAGTTAAATATAGACACTGTGTAATTTACTGCCATAGTGTGGGGAGATATAGGTAACAAGTTACAGTATTGGGTTGTGGGTATAATAATCCAATAAAACTCTGAACAAATTGCTCAGATAATTGTTATCTTACATGTTTTCAATACCAATTATTAATAGACATATTGGTTATTAGTCAACTTGCTTTTGTCTTGATTAGCTTGCTACTGATTAATAACAGGATCTAACAAATGTGGTTTGGAATGACCGAAATGAATTTAAATGAGAACACAATGTATTATCGTATTGTGCAAGTGGCATATTGTTCTTATTCAACTTCAAAACAACATAGAAATGTTCTACTCCGAAGTATTGTTGCGTTGTGTTATTCTGAATTGTGTCCATACTTTTTTTTAAATTAGTCATCTCAGGGATCATACTCATGTACAGTACCAGTCAAAGGTTGCACAAACCTACTCATTCAAGGGTTCTTCTTATTTTTAACTATTTCTACAATGTGGAAATAATAGTGAAGACATTAAACAATGAATACACATACAGTTGAAGTCGGAAGTTAAAAACTCGTTTTTCAACACTCCACAAATTTCTTGTTAACAAACTATAGTTTGGCAAGTCGGTTAGGACATACTTTTGTGCATGACACAAGTCATTTTTCCAAAACACATTGTTTACAGACAGATTATTTCACTTATAAATCACTGTATCACAATTCCAGTGGGTCAGAAGTTTACATACACTAAGTTGACTGTGCCTTTAAACAGCTTGGAAAATTCCAGAAAATTATGTCATGGCTTTAGGAACTTCTGATAGGCTAATTGACATCATTTGAGTCAATTGGAGGTGTACCTGTGGATGTTTTAAGGACTACCTTCAAACTCAGTGCCTCTTTGCTTGACATCATGGGAAAATGAAAAMAAATCAGCCAKGACCTCAGAAGAAAAATTGTAGCCCTCCACAAGTCTGGTTCATCCTTGGGAGCAATTTACAAACTCCTGAAGGTACCACGTTCATCTGTACAAACAATAGTACGCAAGTATAAACACCATGGGACCACGCAGCCGTCATACCACTGAGGAAGGAGACGCGTTCTGTCTCCTAGAGATGAATGTACTTTGGTGCGAAGGAAAATCAATTCCAGAACAGCAAAGGACCTTGTGAAGATGCTGGAGGTCTAACATTTTTCTTCTGAGGTCTTGGCTGATTTCTTTAGAGTTTCCCATGATGTCAAGCAAAGAGGTGTTAAGTTTGAAGGTAGACCTTGAAATATATCCACAGGTACACCTCCAATTGACTCAAATTATGTCTACTTGGTAACACTGGAGGGCAATTGCACGCTCCCTCAAAACTTGAGACATCTGTGGCATTGTGTTGTTTGACAAAACTGCATATTTTAGTGGCCTTTTATTGTCCCCAGCACAAGGTGCACTTMTGATATGCCACACCTGTCAGGTGGATGGATTATATTGGCAGAAGAGAAATGCTCACTAACAGGGATGTAAACAAATGTGTGCACTATATTTAAGAGAAATACTATTTTTGTGCATATGGAAAATGTCGAGGATGTTTTATTTCAGCTCATGGGACCAACACTTGACAGGTTGCATTCATAATTTTGTATTGTAAGAATTTATGGGTTATTTATGAACATTTTCTTTCTGTAGTAAAATATATTCATCATWCAGTATTCAAAGGACTGTATATACTTATTCAAACAAGTTGTTTTAATCTTTAATCAAGTGTTACGCAACTAGCAAAACAAGAATAATTTGTATTCTTGTCATTGTCTGGTTAGTCTTTCAGGTCTTTGAACTGTTATAGGTTCATGTGCAACAGTAACGCGCTCAAATGTTGACTGTTGTTGGGGTCACCTGTCACATCTACTCCCGCTGACCCGCTCCGACGCTCGACTTCGCAGGTCTACTAACCACTGGTCCAGGCAGTCCATCTTCACGCACACCTGGCAACCCATRTCACACAKACCTGGCAACCCATCTGTACGCACACCTGTGTCTCATCATCAGTCACACCTGGACTTCCTTACTCCGTTTACTTACCCTTTATATAGCACTCTTTTGTCATCAGGTAGTATTGTTTGTGTTTCCATGTCAGACGCTTCTCTTGTTTTGTATCGGTCCATGTTCGTTATTATTAGACTCACTAACTGCACCTGATTCCTGACTCCCTGCGTCTACTTTACATAACCTCTATTACATATTTTTAAATAGACAGGGAGACRGCTTTGTTGTTCCAATTAAAGATTKTTGTTTTAAAAGAGAGCCTTTATAGTGCAGGCCTCAGTTACTGACTTCATTGTCAGACATTAGACATGCAGAATGTGCATTTAATATTGAAGTACATACACTGCTCAAAAAAATAAAGGGAACACTTAAACAACACAATGTAACTCCAAGTCAATCACACTTCTGTGAAATCAAACTGTCCACTTAGTGAAAGCACGGCCAGCATTCAAAAGTGACCAAAACATCAGCCAGGAAGCATAGGAACTGAGAAGTGGTATGTGGCACCACCTGCAGAACCAGTCCTTTATTGGGGTGTCTTGCTAATTGCCTATAATTTCCACCTTTTGTCTATTCCATTTGCACAACAGCATGTGAAATTTATTGTCAATCAGTGTTGCTTCCTAAGTGGACAGTTTGATTTCACAGAAGTGTGATTGACTTGGAGTTACATTGTGTTAAGTGTTCCCTTTATTTTTTTGAGCAGTGTATTAGTCCGGTTTTAGGAACGTGCATAATGCCTTAAACAACTTTGTCAGCATTACCATGTCGTCAACATTACTTTAGACAAATGGCKAAATTGTAATTAGCTAGCTAAAATCCAGTGGCTTCCCTGCAATCTAAGCTAGCTAACTAGCTAGTGTTGTACTGCAGCTAAAAGTCAATCTGGCAACATCAAAATGTCAAAGACTTCCCTAATTATTTGCCTCCTTTCAAATGTAATTTTATTTCCAAGCCACTATAATGATTAAATGACCATCAGGGCTCATTGACGAAGCATTGAGTAGAATGCTCAGTCGGGCATCAGTCTAAAACCAACGTTCAAAACAATATTGTGACTAATCATCYTCGTTATTTACTCTCGTTACAATACACTTATTACATAAAGCTTTGTATAATATAAAATTGCAAATGCAGTCTTTCCTGAAGTTTGACAGATATTAAACCTCGTCATCCTTTTTGAATGTCAATTTGGAAAGAACACCCATTTGTAAAAACACGCAACAAGAATTTTGTTCAGGCTTGTGTCTTGTAATAGTYACTTTATAGACGTCCTTACCTTTGCCTGCCTGTTGGGTATCTGAAGTCATGTCTACAAGTGGCGATGCAGCTYATGTTTTATAGCAATATGGGGCATATACCTAGTTGTTGGGTACTAGGGGGTAACCAGGGTTGGGGAGTAACGGATTACATGTAAGGGATTACAAAAACCGGTAACTGTAATCCGTTCTGTTACTAGCAGAAATATTGTAAASGGATTGCAGATACTTTTGAGAAACTGATTACTTCGAGGATTACTTTTAAATTCAGAAAGGAGGTTTGCTGAAAAAATCTTTGACACTTCTCTGTTTTCTCAATGACATGTAAATCAGCATTGAAAAAAGGTGCAAGTTTAAGTTTGTTCCAAGTCAGAGACACTGTGATGACACAGCAAATGTGTTTGATGGATCGCGGGGAAAAAAGCAGGAATAGGCTTTTATAGGCTACAGTCCAAGCTATGTCTTCCAATGGTGCGACTGCTGTCGGCATCCAAAGATTATCCAACTTGAATAAACGCTTGGAGTTAAGYATGACAGCAGTGTTGTAGCCTATGGCGATACGGATTTAACTTATTATTGATATCTACGTAACGCGTTGATGTGAATCACACTGCTGCTCTCTCAATTAGCTATTTGCGCTTTACTGATTGTGGTTGTTGTGGATAGCTGTTCACAAATCTAAAGATGTATTTGAGCCCAATAATGATTGAATTCAAGAAGTTTAGCCCTTGTGTGGTGTTCGGGTCTGTGGGACCCATTTTCACTGTTTACTAAAAGAAAAATTATACTATTAATAATTTTTTCAACCTGAGATTGATTGGCCTTGTCTCATTTTCTTTAAAGAACATGTTAAATAACACATTTTCATTGAGTGCACACTGTGCACCCCCCTACGCATTTGTCACGGCCGTTTAAAGGAGTGGACCAATAGGCCTTCTGCTGTGCCAGGGCGACCTTTGCTTATAGCTAATGGATAACGTTCTATTGGTAGGCCGGATTATTTAATTTTCTCATGTTAAGCCTAATTTCCTAAAGCAAAACAGCATTACTTATCGACCAGCATACTTCTACAACAAATGGGCTCAATTATTCAAGGTCATTCATCCAGTTTGAGAGAACTTCCCTGGTGTCTTTAGTATCAAATGGTTTCACCCGGGTCTGTAGGTTCAGGTTTCAGCCTTTTATAGTTTTACTTTAGAAAAGGATCTCTTCCACAAAGTTGACAGTTAGGTATATTAAGGGATATTAATTAAGAGCTAAATTGCCGTTAGCAAACTCAGGGAAAACTGGGAGGGAGTTGTGCTTCAAATACAGCAAGTTCTGTAACAAAATTTAATTTTGATCTCATTCTGCTTTAATTGCTGGCCTTCAACACCTTATGGAAAATAGGATTAACCTGTATACGAAGCTTCTGGGGACGTCTGAATACAGACATAAATTGGCAGATGCAAAAATACTGATGTTAATCCTTTAAGCAGACAACAGTTCTTCAGGGCTGGAACATTAAAAGATCTTTCAATTTTGTTCATACTGGTGAACCGCCGTTTGACTTGTGTTGGTTGCAATATCAACAGTCTCTTTTTTTCTCTGGTCTATCTTGGCATGCATCATTTCAATTGTGTGCAGTGCAATGACATTTAATGCATTAGACTCTCAGTCTAACATGCTGACCACACCCGTCCGTTAGCAAAATACATTTGCACCATACATTTGTTATTCAATCATTGCATCGACACTGCTGCGGCACGTCAACGGCATCTGCATTAGCCAGGCGCTAAAATAGAACTGGTTCTATTTGTACCACTTTAAAGCCCTTGGCAATCCTGCCTCTCCCTCTCCTCATGTGGTTTATTAGGACTATAGTTAGGGATGCACGATGTATTGGTGAGCCATATCGGATCGGAACGATATACCTAAAAAGACGAACATCGGCATTGGCCCGATTGTCAACCTGGTTTGGGATAGGGGGCAGTATTTCACGTTCGGATGAAAAGCGTGCCCAGAGTTAAAATTTGCCTGCTACTCAGGCCCAGAAGCTAAAGATAAGTGCATGATTTAGTATAGTTGGATTTGGATAGAAAAACACTCTGAAGTTCTAACAACTGTTGAATGATGTACTGTGAAGTATTAACAAAACTCCATATGGCAGGCGAAAACCTGGAAGAAAAATCACCAGGAAGTAGGAAACTGAGGTTTGTAGTTTTTCAAGTGATGGCTATCCAATATACACAGTGTAAAGGTCAAGATTTGCACTATCCGGAGGGCTTCCACTAAGATCAGCAGTCTTTAACGAAAACTGTTTGTTCAGGGCTTCTACTATGAAAGGGGACGCGAATAAGGAGCATGGTTTGAACTTAGGGGTATGGCTGAAAGCCTTGAGCTAAAGTCTCGGTGCGCATGAGCTGCGGAGATTCGTTCCTTTCATTCTAAGACAGGAATTGGTCCGTTAAATACATTATTGAAATTTATAAAACATCCTAAGATTGATTATATACATCGTTTTGACATGGTTTCAATGAACCTAGTAATGAAACTTTTTTTGACTTTTTCGTCTGCGTCCTTGTGAATTTCGATGGTGAACTATAAACCGTTGCTAAACAAAAAAGGAGGGTATTTGACATAAGATGAACTTATTGAAACAAAACAAAAATGTTTTGTGGAACTGGGATTGCCTGGGAATGTGCTTCTGAGAAAGATCATCAAAGGTAAGCTGAATATTTTATAACCTGTTTTCTGACTTTTACTGATCACACAACATGGCGGTATGTTCTGTATGGCTTGTTTTAGTGTGGCCTGAGCCGCTGGTACTCATGATTATGAATGGTAGTGCTTTGCTGTGAAGCTTTTTTAAAATCTGACACAAGCGGTTGCGAATTAAGAGAAGTTATCTTAATAATACTATGCCTAACACTTGTATCCTTTCATCAAAGTTTATGATGAGTGTTTCTGTAAATTGATGTGGCTCTCGCAATTCGCCGGATGTTTTTGACGCAACAACATTATCTGAAATCATAACGCGCCAATGTAAACTGAGATTTTGAATATAAATATAAACTTTATCGAACAAGAACATAACATATTGTATGTAACAGGAAGTCCTATGAGTGTCATCTGATGAAATCATCAAGGTTACGTGATATTTTTATCTCTTTTCTCTTTTTTGTTACTGCTCTCTTTGTGCTGGAAAAATGGCTGTGTCTTTGTTCTGTGTCTTGGCTCATACCCTAACATAGATTATTGGTGCTGTTCGTCGTAAAACCTTTTTGAAATCGGAACCTTTGGCTGATTACAACCAAGTGTTATCTTAAAAATGGTGTAAAATACTTGTTAGTTGGGATTTAAAATTATAGGTATTTCTCGTTGTTTTGAAATTTGGGCGCCTGCAGTTTTCACTGGCTGTTGCCGAGGTGGGACTGCTACCGTCCACATACTCTAAGAAAGTTAAAAGGTCGCTAAAGTTAAATGTTGGTTATTCGTAGTGTTATCATTTTAATTGTCGGAGTAGAGGACATTGTGCATTCATGTTTAAATCCCAGCAGGACAAATTCACTAGCAAAAGCAAGCTAGTGGCTTCCCATAAATGTTTTTCAACCTGTCCCCAAAGAATATAGTTGGTTCTTGATATTTCAACCTGCGGTCCTGATCGTGTCTTGTGTGGGTGGACAAATATTTTGCGGGTTTAGACGGTATGTCTGCGCTTGAAGGGCAGCAGCCACTAAATGCGTAAGCTGCACATCTACAGTAACGTTGGCCCAGGGTTGTAAATCAGGGGCAGGCAGTCCACCCATTTGTCCCACACTGACCTGATTGCAGCTGCGTGTCTCTCTGCCGCCGAGCTGGTCTGGTGTCTTGGTTATCGACGCTTCCCTCCATATCAGTGCAGTCCAGAATGAGTACTTGATGATGTCTGGAAAACAGTCTTAAAAGAAGAACTTTATGTCCTGCCACATGAATAACTGCCATCGGCGTTGGCACTGGTTGCATCCTTATCACATTGACAGTCATATTCTCTCCACCTGCAGGCTGCTGATGATTCGGGCTGCTGACATGCTGGTCTGGGGCTGGCTGAGGGTCAATCTCATCCTCTTTTCCAACTCACTAGTGTTTTTTGACTTGTCTAGGGTTTTTTGGTTATTCTATGGGATTTTGTATTATCTAGGGGTAGTAGGTTTATGGTGGCCTGAATTTGGTTCCCAATCAGAGACAGCTGTTTATCGTTGTCTCTGATTGGGGAGCCTATTTAGGTTGCCATTTTCCATGTTGGTTTTTGTGCGTAGTTGTCCATGTTTAGTTGCCTGTGAGCACTATGTTGGTGTCACGTTTCTTTGGATGTTTATTGTTTTGTTGGCGACATAGTAATAAAGAAGTATGACGCTGACACGCGCGGATG
>NW_019949090.1:0-12491 GCF_002910315.2 Salvelinus sp. IW2-2015
AGCAGAGGCGTGAGTCCCGGTCAAATAACACACCACACACACACACACACACACCACACACACACACACACACACACACACACACACACCACACACCACACCGAACACACACACACACAACACACACACACACACACACACACACACACACCCACACACACACACAACACACACACACACACACACACACACACACACACACCACCCCGCTGCTTAGTTCAGTTTTTGTATCCCCCAGATGGAACAGAGGATGGTCTGAGGAATACATGGAAACAAGCATGTGTGCAGTAGGTCATGATCATTCTGTACGGCGTAGTGTGGATAGCGTTCAGCTTGGATTTTCCCAATGTAGGAAATATATACCTGGTATGCACTTTGTAATAGTACCAACACTGTTGTTAATCAATCAATTGACCGATGTCACAAGTTTTTGCCAGTAAACCAGCCAGTAAGCAATAAAGTAAGACATGACAGATGTGAACAATTGATATATGGATCTATATAGTGGATAGACATTCAAGACTGTCTCCTCTGAGCTCAGTATGAGTTGTCTGACTCTGTGCCAAACTCATCCTGCCACTGGGCATGCACTGTAAACCTGCAGTTAGTATTGGCACGCACACACTCGCTTGCATTCGAGCACCAGGATAACTGGAGAAACCTGTTGCCAGACAGCTTGGGGCCAGTCCCTCAGTCATAGGCTGGTTAGTTTCAGAGGTTATCCTCGGCCAAACAAGGACTGACTGACTAACTGACTGGACTGACTTACCTTCCACACTAAATGAGATCCGATCGCTGTTTCTGTCTATGCAACCGTTTACAGAATGGTTCTATTGCTTTGTTCTTTCATTAAAGAACAGGGGGCGGGTCGTTTGGAGAGCTAGGTCTCCTTCTCTGTGTGTGTCCCACTGCAGAAATAGCTCTGGCCTCGTCAGAGCTTGAACTCCTGTGGTCTGGGATGCAGCCGCTCTGCTCCTCTCCTGCAGGACTGGAAAGACAGTACTGACAGAGACCGATGATACCCAATTCACCTCAACAATGTCCTCTTTTGGCTTAGGTAATGTGCGAGGTGCAAAGTGAATTACTGCGTAGTTGGCAGCAATGGTGCTTTCCCGTATTGTTGTGGCAGCGCATTAAGCTTGACTTCAATTGAACCGTTAGAGTCAGATATGGCATGTCTAACATTAAGTCTGACCTTCAATAGGACAGTAGAGTCGATATGGGCAGTCTTTTCAAATGCTACAATGTTGTTGTTACAGTTAGTTAATGATGATGATGACATCAGGGAGAGGCGATTCTTTGGCCAAATGCATTTCTTCATACTACAAAATAATTCACAATCTCTTTACTTGTTTGCCCCTATTTTACCAGGATGGACAAAGTCTAACAGGCAGAAAGCCAAAGTATGCTGTAGAAAATGGTATGAGTTAGAGATGTAGGAGATAATTTACTGTTAGCAACAATACCCAGGCTTTGTGTCTGTCTGTGTCTGTTGTCTGTGTCTGTGTCTGATGTCTGTGCTGTGTCTCATGTCTGGTTGTGTGTACAGATGACTGTGAGAAGTGTCCCTTTATAGGTTCACTCTCTGTAGAAGTGATACTTTTTTGCCTGAATATTCCCACTTGGTTAGAGGTTGAATTCTTCCCCTCCTTTTTTGTTAGCCAATAGAACTAACTCCTCCCTATTTTGTTAGTAAATAGCTACCACTCTTATCTTCCCTCTCTCTGCCTGTATTCCATATGCTCTTGTCAGTCTGTGCTTCACATGGACACAGACGTCAATTCACGTGGTCTACTAATTTAATTAAAATTGAAGTGGGATCGATTAAAAGGAGAGAGAGAGAGGAAGAGAAGAGAGAGGAGAGGGAAAAGAGGAGGAAAGGGAGGAGGAGGAAGGGGGAGAGCGAGGAGAGGACGCGAGAGAGGGAGGAGGAAGAGGTCGAGATAGAAGAATGCAAAAGAAGACAAGGGAGTTATAAGAGAAGATTGTCTTTAAATCTTACAGTTCTCTCTCTCACTCTCTCACTCTCACTCTCACTCCACTTCTTCACTCTCACACACACAACACACACACACACACACACACACACACACACACACACACACACACACACACCACACACACACAACACACACACACACACCACACACACACCACAACACACCACCCATCGTACCTGCTTGCACACTGCTCGGCCGCCTTGCTCTTCAACACGGCGTTGGTGTAGAGGTCCTGCAGATTGTTGCTTGAAAAACCTGGAGGCTGCGGTTCTGAACTCTGCGGTCCAACATCTCTCCAGGTTCAGCAATGCCCGAGCCTGAAATATCCTCTTGGCGTCTTGTACGGTGTGAGGAAAGGGCCTCGCCTTAAGGCGGGTTGTCAAATTGCCTCTGTTGACATCAGAGGAGTGGGCTGGTAGCTCGAATCGATGCCCCTTCCACAGCGGGCCCATCGGCCCGGCGCTGCAGTTGAGAACACGCTCCCGGAGAAGCACCACCAGCGAAGCCGTCCGTTGAGCATACCGTACTTGTCCACCACCAGACGTTGAGGCCACGAAAGAGAGGCCTCCTTCCCTCGCTATCCTCTGAACCTTGTGTACAGTTCTGTTGCAGAGGCGCACCTCCCGGGCCCTACAAGAGTGTCTCGAAGCGGCTCGGCGCCCAAGCAGTAGCGGGAGGAACTGTCTGGCCTCTCGATAGTACAGTCCTACGTTAGTAAACTTGAACTCGCGGCGGAGCTTACTCGCGAACCACTCTCCTTGTAAGCCATGCTCGGTGGAACGTGATTGGCAGTCTGGCCGGGCATGCTTCGGAAAGCGAGCCGCTCCCTGTGGTCATGGCGCTTAGGACACACTGACTCCCATGGAGGTGAGGCGCCATACAGCAAGGGACAGGGCATACGACTTAGCAGCAGCGTTGCCTGCTAAGGCAGTTCAGAGTCAGCCCCTCCAACCTCATGTACAGGTCGATGGTGTGACACCAGCGCTCCTGGGAAGATCAGAGACATGGCCAGCAGAGTTCCCTCAGCGCGATCAGCCCCATCCCGGTCCTACTCGACTCTTCCCGGCAACATGACGAGTCCACCGGCTCTCCGAAGTTACAGCGCGTCATAGACGAGTGGTCCGTACAACAAGATGAGCACGTACGATATTTTCGAGATGTAAACGACCGATGTGTTATTTCTTTTTCCCAATATGGCTTCCGTGTTGAGCTCCAGGGGTTTCACTTCATTGACAATGGGAATTGAATAGAATCTGTTTCTTTCTGCTTGGAGTGATGCTGCTCTGTGCTATGCTCGTGCACATAGATCTTTGTCTTGGTAACTCCGCGACAAAAAGCGACGCCGGTCAGGCGAGCCGGAGCTCGGAGGTAGGACCGCTCCTCTATATCCTAATTCCAGACCGTATTGTTGCTGACGACAGCGGAGCCAGAGCTGTCTTGCCCGATCACAGCCCTGGCGAGTGTCCCGATTGATTCACCTTACGTTTCGTTCCGCGACGGCGGCCTCGAATTGACAAGTGAGAGTCTTGTCTGTAGAGCCGAGCGCCTGAACGGCTCGAAAGCGCAGTCCCAGGAGGATGACCCAACGTTCTACGTGTACTACTCCACCACCACGGCACTGACCCTGAGGGATGTGCTGGTTCAAGACGGTTGTCAGAATAGAAGGATAGTCGATCAGGTGTTGTCTTTGTAACCAACAGCCCCAATAGCCTCAACCTGGATACTCCGTTGATCGACTTGGCCCCGAGTGACATCTACGGCTGGGATACCCAGGCATCTCACAGAACGACACAGTTGGCGGGACCGGTGAGACCCCCAGGTACATCCAGAGCGAGAACTACCCCCTACAGAACCAGCGCTCGCACCAGAGCGAGAGTCTAGAGCCGAGGCCGAAGACCAGAGCCGAGTCAAGCGCCGACGAATACGTGTGATTATCAGCGAGGAAGAACAAGGAAGACCTCGTTGATGAAGATCATTGAATATGGGGAGGAAGACGGCAGCTGGTTCTGGGAGTTTACGACCGCCTCCGAGACGAAGACCCCTCAAGATGAGACAGAGACTCGGCAGCTGGGTGAGCCTACAGCATCACTGACCGAAGGTGAGACTACAGCAGAAGCACCGACTCCAGAGGGTACGGTAACCTCCACCTCTGACAACCACCTCTTCTCGCAGCTCGGCCCTCTCTCAGACTCGGAGGCCTCGGATCCGCTCAAAGTAAAATCCGAGGGGTCTCTAGACGAGTGCATGATGTGCTATGGTGGGAGTCATGAACATTGTACTGAAGCCGTGGGACATCGGATGTCTAAACGAGTTAAGGATAACCGAGGATAGGATAGGTGCAAAAGTTTTATATTTTTATATTTGCTACTAAAATATCAACCTTAGCCGGTTTCGTAGAGGCTGTTCGAGGTGTGAGTCGGGCAAGAAGAATCACCTCACGACCCTGTGGGCACATTGTGTGTAAGTTTGCCGTGACAAGTGCTCCGGTTGTAAAATATCGGAATCAGAACGCGGAGAAACTCATTTAGATTATTGATTGGATTGTTGTTTGGTTTGTTTTTGTTTGTTGTATATATGTATATAGATTGTTTTAAAAAGTTTATATTTTGAATTTTTTGAAGAAAAATTTTTTGTTGTGAGTATATTTACAAGTCTGTACCACTGTTGAAACTGTTGAACACTGTTGATCCAAAGCAATCTCACCCAAACTCATTTTAGTTCGTTTTATTTTAGCTATTTTTTTTGCACCATGTACTTTAGCCTCATTGTACTTTACGGCCTGTTATAGCTTTAAGCCTGCCGTTAAATCAATTCAATTATGGTGTGTATATCAATTCAATTCTGTATAGATAGTGTTTATAGTGTGTATTACTCAAAAAAATAAGCTAAATATCTAAACACACACACACAATAACAATATCAAATAAAACCTGTCTTGTCTTCAAAAATGTCAAACTGCCCCAGAGCTACAAGCAACAACTCGGCCCGAATACACATCATTGCCACATAAAAAAGGAACGTTTTTTGGGGGTATGTGTTCAGATAGGGACCCTAGTTCTGGGGAATGTAATGTTTTTAAAAAGCAGAGGGATTCTCGATTGAAGACAAGCAAAGACCGAGACGTCCCGATGAAAATATAGGATATTGGGATAGATTTAGACTTAGACCCAAACAACATCTGTGTTATCCTGAACCCTGAACCCCGGTAGAGGAAGACAGGAAAGCCTTTGGGAAAAAAATAACCATAATAAAAGTGGGTCAGTCCAGAATTCGTGGTCATTTAAAAAACCTTAAAACTCTTTAATACTTGTGTAAGATTTCGCGGGGCATCAATGGAGACATCAACGGACATCGTTTACAAAACATCTGAGGCTTTTCAGTAAGAAGTAGCACAAAAATATATTTAATTACGTTTTATATATTTTACATTCAAAAGCACATGTTATTTTCAAGCATACATATTATGTTAGATTGTACATCCTTGATTAATGCTTATTTTAGATTTTTTTTTTAAACCAAAGTATATTTTCTGGCCCATAATATAGACAAACAGACTGTATTGTGTTTCAGGACACCCCAGACTTTTTAGGCCGCATATAAGGATAGATTCATCATGGAGACAGTGATCCCAGTGGAGATCGTATCTTATTATGTGTGTAAGGGCAGTGTTTGAGTAAACCCCCTTGTTCATAAATTCATTGTTATTCCTTCATGTCCCTTTCAACTGGAAAAAAAGAGAAGAGTGTAACAATTAGTTTCAAGTTGATTGCACTGCTATTGCATTGTTGTATTAAACGATAACAAGGTTACATCCCACTCACTATCGGATAATGTCGTTGATTGAATAAGCGAAAAATTTTTGTTTTGGGTTCCTTAAACACCTTCATCTCCTCCATCTGGCAGTGTCTTGTCGTATGTACGAAAAACTCCGGGAGGCTGTTGTTACCAGTAAGCCCGTCTTAGTGAGCCTGTAGCTGAACGGGCAAACGGGGGCCTCCACCCTGCAGCCGATATCCGACCTCCACAAGCTCGTAACCCGACTGCATAGCAAAGAAGAGATATAATCAGAGGGTAAGAAGAAGAGGAATTCCAAACAGCTCTGTCATTTGGGAATTTGGTTTTATAATCGCAACCTCAAAGAGTTACCTTTGTACGCTATTCACGGTTGTCTAACTTTATCTCGATATTCATCGCTTCACGATCCCAGCGGGACACTTGGCAATTTCACCGTGATTGTCCTATCTGAGAAGGAGAAGAAAGGTATGAACTGTCTTTTCTGGTTTCAACATTGATTGGGGGCTGTGACCCGTAATTCTATGAAATACTCACACTCACTTTGAGGGTCCACCGTGCAGTCGTCAAAACGATAATCCCGGTGGTTCTGCAGTAGGATTCTGATTGCTAGAGATTTCAATCTCGACGAAAATATGTAATCCTCTCCAAGAAAGAGCTTTCTTGGTCGTTTATTGTCATCCGTGTGACACTGGTCACACGACACGGGATTGAACATTTTTCGCCATATGTAGCGTAATGCTTTTTACCCCTATAAATGGGCAGGTCCATGGTGACACACAGACAATACCCTGTGAGGGTAGTATTGATATGAGATATTGTTAGAACATTACCCTCTAGCGGTACCATGATACATGATCAAGTAACCACCACCTTATCAATGAACCTCATGGTATCAGTTACCAGCTCCCTCTAGCGGCAACCCGAATAGATATACAAATATATTCCAGACCCAACCCCACACATATTTTGTAAAATTGTGTAGATTTTGCTGTTCGGTCCTGATACATCAATCGTCATCAGGATCACCCCCCTTTCTTGCATCATTTACTAAACATTACACAAACAATACGGAAGCGACCATAAACTCACCTATAACTCCGGTTTAGTACCAATAGTCCCTGCATCTGTGTCATGTTTCCTTATCTTCTGTGGATTGGCAGCGAGCGATGTTCCCAGCACAGGGTTCAAGCTGGCTGACTGGCTGCTGCCAAACAGCAACCGCTTTATCAGCAGACGGTTTACTCCCCCTGTTAAAAAAAAGTGATCCCAGGGGAGTCTGCAGACAGAGACAATGGGTTTGTCTTCAGGCAGAGTGAATCACAGGATGAATACAGAGCCAAGTATATTTCTCAAGAAATGAAGTGGGGGACTTCCCCGGAAAACACCACACCCCTCTCAACATAAACATGTAAATATAACAGACATACAGTAATAGACAGAACCATTATTATAAATGATTAATAATGTAAGATTATAAATGAAAAAACAAATGATATCCAGAATCTAGAATGTAAAAATGTAAAAGTAAAAAAAATATACAGAGAGTAAAACTAGAATATATTTGTAAAAGTAAAGAGTAAGGAAAAAGTTCTCTCAAAAATATAAGTTTAAGTTAGAAAATTCTCTTTATGTTAAAAAAAAGACTTATAAAGTGTAAGAAAGAAGTACACACCGAGTGATGTCCACTCCAAGAGAGACCTTGTTATTCTGAGAATCTTCTGTTGAGGAGGCAACTCCTTAAAAAAGCAGGGACTGACCTCCCAACAGGTGATATTAATCCCTGTTGTCAATTATCTAAATCCCATTTCAGATATTCTTTGTGTTTCTGACTGAAGGGGATAATATAATTACCCTGTTGCCTCAGTTCAGTTACAATTGATCATCTGTCACCATGCCAGCAGGCCTTGTTAGTGAAAGCTTCACTGGAACCTCTCTTATATAAAGCTGAAATGGGTGGAGATGAGATTCATTTGTAAAACCACAAGGTTTCAATTATTGTTTAGACACCCCAGCAACATCTGTTGCCGGGATAAGAAGCGACCCCAACATCAAGTAGTTTCGCATCTCTTCTGGTTTCAATATCCCCCTTCTTATCAACAAGTGCATTAGGACCGAGATATAGTTGTCTAATCTCGGTCTTCGTACATAGTACATAAAACTGGAGTATCAATACACACTCTGTCTCGATACACAGGTCCCTATGTATAGCCTAGAAACTCGGTCTTGCTGCATATCCTAGAAACTAGGTCTCGATACATATACAAGATATCCAAGAGACTCGGTCTCGATACATAGCAAAGAGACTCATAGCCAAGAGACTCGGTCCCGATACATTGCCTAGAAACTTGGTCTCGATGCATATCTGAAAGCCCTACGTATTGGGACCGAGTATCCGAGGCTTACGTACTGAGACCGAGCTTTAGCCCTACTATTGGGACCCAGTTTCCTAGGCTTACATACTGAGACCTCGGCCAAGTACTGAGACCGAGATTTCACCCTAAGTATTGGGATAGAGTTTCCTAGGCTTACATACTGAGACCTTGGCTACTATTGAGACCGAGTTTTCACCCTACATATTGGGACCACCTCGGCTACCTATTGAGACCGAGTGTTTATCTATACATAAGAATCTCATTGTTAGTACATTCAAGACTGTCCTGTATAAAAGATTGAGGACAGCTATACTCTGAGCAATAAGTGACTTCTTCTTATGGTCCTCCTCAGTCAAGCATTTAAAATTGCGTTTCAAACTTGATCTCATTCAAATGTTAGTTCGTACTCTCATTCAACCCAGTTAATATCTGCGACCCCGCATTAGGGCCTCGTCCAGTTTTTTATTTTATTTTTTAAAAATGTAAAAAAAGATTCACCCCCTTTTCTCCCCAATTTTCGTGGTATCCAATCGCTAGTAATTACTATCTTGTCTCATCACTACAACTCCCGTACAGGCTCGGGAGAGACGAAGGTCGAAAGTCATGCGTCCTCCGAAGCACAACCCAACCAAGCCGCACTGCTTCTTAACACAGCACGCCTCCAACCCGGAAGCCAGCCGCACCAATGTGTCGGAGGAAACACCGTGCACCCGCCCCCCTTGGTTAGCGCGCACTGCGCCCGGCCCGCCACAGGAGTCGCTGGAGCGCGATGAGACAAAGATATCCCTACCGGCCAAACCCTCCCTAACCCGGACGACGCTAGGCCAATTGTGCGTCGCCCCACGGACCCCCCGGTCGCGGCCGGCTGCGACAGAGCCTGGGCGCGAACCCAGAGACTCTGGTGGCACAGATAGCGCTGCGATGCAGTGCCCTAGACCACTGCGCCACCTGGGAGGCCAGGGCCTCGTCTAGTTTATTTGTTTCTTGCATAAACATGTTGTTCTCCACATTGTCATATCGAATCCAATGGGGAGAATTTCAGCCCAAAGACCATTTATACGTTGACACCATAAGCACCTTCTACCATGTGAGCGTAGAAATCGGGAGCGACGACGAGTGGCGCTCTCACATCATGATCCCCAAGTCCCTGGATCTCAGCTTCGCCGAAGCCACCGCTGCGACCAAGGTCCTAGCTCATGATTACTGGACCCTGGACGGCCTCCAGTGGGATGCCACTGAGATGATGTCCGAGATGGAGGTCTTCGAAAACTACTGGGACCATCTGGACCGGCATTTTATGTACAAACGGGGGCTGACCGAGGGGCCTAGGGACATACATGACCAGAGAAAGGTGTACATTGTCAGACTGGGTGATCCCCACACAACCATCGTAATGTATACCTTACATGTGAGTATACCAGACACACCATCCACATCTCACAACCATTCTGACCCTCTGTCTCTTTTTTTCTTGCTTTTTTTGCAGAAGCCTCATAGTTTCTACTACAAGGTGGAAGGGGTGGAAGGATACCCCTTGTACTACAGGGTGACCTGCACAAGCCTCAGCTAGTGACAGATCTGTTAGAAACCTCTCATTGCTATAATCAAGTTTCCTGGGAGGAGAGGCGTAAACGAAACACAGACGTCCTTATATGGAGCGACCTGGGGATGATCGCTCCGCACCCACCCTGCTGCGTCATCGAGAAGGGTCTCCAGATCAACCTGGGGTCCCGCAGGGGCATGAGTCTGCAGACCCATGGCCCCTTGTTGCCCTGCTCGAATTACAAGTTCTTGAAAGTGGGGTTAGCTCCAGGCTCCCGGACTAGAGATTTTCCCCCGAAAGCGCAGTCCCAGGGAGGATGACCCAACGTTCTACGTGTACTACTCCACCACCACGGCACTGACCCTGAGGGATGTGCTGGTTCAAGACGGATATCGGGTGCAGGGTGGGAGGCCCCCGTTTGCCGTTCAGCTACAGGCTCACTAAGACGGGCTTACTGGTTAACAACAGCCTCCCGGGAGTTTTTCGTACATACGAAAAGACAACTGCCAGATGGAGGAGATAAGGTGTTTCAAGGACCCCAAAACAAAATATTTCGTTATTCCAATCAACGACATTATCGACGATAGTGAGTGGGATGTAACCTTGTTCGTTTATACAACAATGCAATCAGCAGTGCAATCAACTTGAAACTAATTGTTACACTCTTCTCTTTTTTCCAGTTGAAAGGGACATGAAGGAATACAATGAATTTATGACAAGGGGTTTACTCAACACCTGCCTTACACACATAAATAAGATACTGATCTCCACTGGGATCACTGTTCAATGATGACCTTCCTATCCTTATATGCGGTCTAAAAGTCTGGGGGTGTCCTGAACACACAATACAGTCTGTTTGTCTATATATGGGCCAGAATAATATACTTTGTTTAAAAAAAAATCTAAAATAAGCATTAATCAGGATGTACAATCTAACACTAATATGTATGCTTGAAAATAACATGTGCTTTGAAATGTAAAAATATATAAAACGTAATTAAAATAATTTTTTGTGGTTTCTTACTGAAAAGCCTCAGATGTTTTGTAAACAGATGTCCCGATCGATGTCTCCATTGATGCCCCGCGAACTTACCACAAGTATTAAAGAGTTTTAAGGTTTTTTAAATGCCACGAATATCTGGACTGACCCACTTTTATTATGGTTTTAATTTTTCCCCAAGGCTTCCTGTCTTCCTCTACCGGGTTCAGGGTTCAGGATAACACAGATGTTGTTTGGTCTAAGTCTAGAATCTAATCTATCCGATATCCTATTTTCATCGGGACATCTCGGTCTTTGCTTGTCTTCAATCGAGATCCTCTTCTTTAAAAAAATTACATTCCCAGAACTAGGGTCCCTATCTGAACACATACCCCCAAAAAATTTCCTTTTTTATGTGGCAATGATGATGGGGCATGTTATTGCCGGGCCGAGTTGTTGGGGCTTGTAGCTTCTGGGGGCAGTTTGACATTTTTGAGACAGACAGGTCTTTTAATTTGTATATTGTTATTGTGTGTGTGTGTGTTTAGATTTTAGCTTATTTTTTTTGAGTAATACAACACAAAAACACTATCATACAGAATTGATATATAAATAGAATTGATAAACGCAGGCTTAAAGCTATAACAGGGGCCGTAAAAGTACAATGGGCTAAAGTAACATGTGCAAAAAAATTGCTAAAAAATAAAACTAACTAAAATGAGTTTGGGTGAGAATTGCCTTTGGATCAACAGTGTTCAACAGTTTCAACAGTGGTACAAGCTTGTAAAATCATACTCCAACAACAAAATCATTTTTCCTTATCTTTTTATTTGCAAAATATAAAACTTTTTAAAACAATCTATATACACAATACAAACAAAACAAACCAAACAACAAATCATCAATAAATCTAAATGAGTTCTCCCGTTCTGATCCGATATTTACAAACCGGACACTTGTCACGGCAACACTTACACACAATGTGCCACAGGTCGTGAGGTGATTCTTCTTGCCGCACTCACACCTCGAACAGCTCTACGAAACCGGCTAAGGTTGATATTTTAGTGCAAAATATAAAAATATAAAACTTTTGCACCTATTCCTATCCTCGGTTATCCTTAACTCGTTTAGACATCCGATGTCCCACGGCTTCAGTACAATGTTCATACTCCCCCAATAGCACATCATGCACTCGTCTAGAGACCCTCGGATTTTACTTTGAGCGGATCCGAGGCCTCCGAGTCTGAGAGAGGGCCGAGCTGCGAGAAGAGGTGGTTGTCAGAGTGGAGGTTACCGTACCCTCTGGAGTCGGTGCTTCTGCTGTAGTCTCACCTTCGGTCAGTGATGCTGTAGGCTCACCCAGCTGCCGAGTCTCTGTCTCATCTTGAGGGGTCTTCGTCTCGGAGGCGGTCGTAAAACTCCCAGAACCAGCTGCCGTCTTCCTCGTCCCATATTCATGATCTTTCCAACGAGGTCTTCCTCGCTGATAATCAGCAACAGTATCATCGGCGCTGACCTCTGCACTGGTCTTATCCTCGGCTCTCGTCGTCTTGGCTCTCGTCATCTTGACTCTGGTCTCAGACTCTGGTGCGAGCGCTGGTTCTGTAGGGGGTAGTTCTCGCTCTGATGTACCTGGGGGTCCTCACCGATCTCGCAACTGTGTCGTTCTGGAGATGCCTGGGTACCCCAGCCGGTAGCTGTCACTCGGGGCCAAGTCGATCAACGGAGTATCCAGGTTGAGGCTATTGGGGCTGTTGGTTACAAAGACACACCTGCTCGACTATCCTTCTATTCTGAAACAA
>NW_019949091.1:0-6755 GCF_002910315.2 Salvelinus sp. IW2-2015
GAGAGAGAGAGGGAGAGGGAGAGAGAGAGAGAGAGGGAGAGGGAGAGAGGGAGAGAGAGAGAGAGAGAGAGAGAGAGAGAGAGAGAGAGATGGAAGCGGGAGGACCTCCCTGCTGTCGTAAGGACATACTATACTCTACTATACTTTACAGATGAGTGGATGGGTCTGGAAGTCTTATCATAGCCTTCTAATCCAACTTCTGTATGGGGTTCCACAGGCTAGGGGCATTGTGGCAGAGCAGAAAAGGGTTTACACAGAGGTAGGGATCACCATCCATCTTGAAAATACTTTTTGGTGATACAGTGAGAGACATTAATGAAATTATGAAAAGCTAACTGACCAGTTTAGCTAACCCCATTACCCGACGTCGCTTTTCACACAGACACGAAAAGATTAAAGCTCCAACACGGTCTGAACGGAGATTCATCATCTAACGGAAATCATTTCTCCCATTAAGCCCAGCAGTGATTGTATTGGAGCTCAACATAGAACCTGGACTGGCAGCCGGGAGCAAGGGCACTTTGCACTAGACTCTCTCTCTCTCTCTCTCTCTCTCTCTCTCTCTCTCTCTCTCTCTCTCTCCCCCCCCCTCTCTCTCTCTCTCCCTCTCTACCTCTCCCTCTCTCTCTCGCTGCCCCCACTTCCTCTATGAAGACCTCTCCTACCCCTCCCCCATTTTCCTTAAATCAAGACTAAACGGCGGTGCGTTGCCGGGTTATATCCTGGCATAATTCACGTGGCAACCGCAATGGGGTTAATGGGACTGGTGCAGGCAAGGCTAAATCACCGGGCCGTGACGTTCAGCAGTGTCCGCCCCTGACAAACCAGGAAGGATGACGCCATTTCTTTAAATAACCGCTGCCATCAACCACCAGGGCCCTCCAGGCAGGCTCTCCGTGTCCGCAGAAGAGGGGTTGGAGGAGAGGGTGGCCCGCTGCCCTTTATTAATTATTAAATGATAACTCCTCACTGCTGCATGATGGATAACACTCAGTCTGGACAAGAGAGCGGAGAGGCACATACCCCTCCTCCGTCTCCTCTCTACCCTCTCACTGTTACACGCCCCTCTCACTGTTAC
The DNA here is from genome assembly GCF_002910315.2 of Salvelinus sp. IW2-2015. NCBI lineage: Eukaryota > Metazoa > Chordata > Actinopteri > Salmoniformes > Salmonidae > Salvelinus > Salvelinus sp. IW2-2015. The sequence goes on from NW_019949091.1 coordinate 1,079, forward strand.
ACGCCCCTCTCACTGTTACACGCCCCTCTCACTGTTACACGCCCCTCTCACTGTTACACGCCCCCTCACACACACACACACACACACACACAACACACACACACACACACACACACACACAACACACACACACCACACACACACACACACACCACACACACACACACACCACAAAACACACACACACACACACACACATTACACACACACACACCGAGACACAGTGGGAACATGCTCTACAGTACACATGTACTGTGCAGTGACGGGATTACATTCAGATAGCTAGCGGAGAGGGCATGACAGGCCATAATCAACCAAGCTTTGTTTCCATGGAGTGAAGAGTGAGGATCCGTAGCTCTGCCTTGGGTGGCGTTAATAGGTGTGGGTTGAGTAGAAGCGCCTCGGGTACGACAAGTGAAATTGATTCAAATGGCAGCCTCCCACGAAGGACGTTAATGGTTGATATCCCACTGTTAAACCTGGAACTGCATCTCAAAGCACCCTATCCCTATATAGTGCACTAACCAGAGCCTAGATGGCCTATCAAAGTAGGGCATTGGTAAAAAGTACATAGTGCACTATATAGTAAAATAGGTCCATTTTGACGCAGCACAGGGTGACTATGAAGTGAACCGCTATCTCTCTGCATTCTCTAAGCGGAAGCCTCCACAGTCAGTAAGAATGCATGATTACTGTAAGTCTACCTCCAAATCTCTCTATCTACTCCCATACTTACCATGGACAACTCTGTCAAAACCCAGAAATGAATGAATCATCTGTCAGAGCTTTTCTGCAGTTGATTTGTTTCATGGCTAACCAAGTCCTTCAAAAGTCCTCCTTCCTTCATCCAAAAGCCCAGTATCACTGCAGTATTAGGGGAATACCAGGGGCTGGAGAGGCTCTTGTCTCTCCCAAAAGCCCACGTATCACTTGCAGTATTAGGAAGTAATACCAGGTGAGAGGCTCATTGTCTCTCCAAAAGCTATTCCAGAGCTGACGACTAAAGAGTACTAGTGTAAACCTCTTAGCAGAAAATGGTATTCAAAAGTCTTCCGCTGTGTCCCCATAGGATTAACCTTTGGGTTCCATGTAGAACCCTCTGCGGAAAGGTCTTCAAAGGTCTCCTACGGGACAACCAAAGAACCATTAATAACAGCACCTTTTTTCTAAAAGTGACCCTCAGTAGAACAGAAGAATTCGTCTACGTGACCCCTTCCTCCATTACAAATATGCAAGTGAACCTAGTTGAGTTGAGTGATTCAGTTCTATCCCTACAGCGTGTAATGCCCCAGAGTTCAGGATCCCTTCTGATCCATGGCTTGGTGGTGAAACTTGGATTAAGAGGAGCGGAACAGGACTGAGGATGTCCTAGTGTTGTAATCTAGGGTCCCAGAGTACAGCGGACCCCTCGGAATTGTGTGTAACAGGGCAGGGGTCTGACCTGAGGTGCAGTGGTGAGCGCTCCATCTCCTGCTCCAGTTCCTGCAGCTCTCCATGGACGCAGCACACCTGACAGATAGACAAGTATGGGCGTCGGGGCGGTCATAACAGAGGACACCTTCTTCTGTACCTGGAGGAGGGAGGAGAGAGAGAGAGAGAGAGCGAAGAGAGAGCGAGAGATGAGAGCCCATTCTCGAGAGAGAGAGAAAAAAGAGAGAATGGGGAAAGACAACTAGAGAGGAGGAAAAGGAAGATGGAGAGAAAGAGAGACATCAAGGGAAGCTAGGATGAGATCTGTCACGGCCGTGTCCCTCAGGCATGCGGAGAGAGGGATGGAGGGCAGCAGATTAAGTGCCCAGAGTTCACTTCTTGGACTGAGAATCGCTGGCCCTAACGCATGTCTCCAGTTACCTCATAACACTAAACAGATGAGCACTGTTGAACCAGCCACACTCCAGATCACATTCTGTCTACGTCAATTTCAAAACCATATATACACAAAGCATACTTACTCATGCACACAGGTTTAAAACCCAGCAGAATCTAATAAGCTTGAAACATACGTAGACTATATGATGTAATGAAGCCAGTCATTTCTTTTTGACAGTGTGTTTGTTGATCATGTGGGTTGTGTGTTGTGTGGGGTTTGTGTGTGTTGTTGTGTGTGGTGTGAGGTGGTGTGTGTGGGTGTGTGTGTGTGCTGTGTGTGTGTGTGTGTGTTGGTGTGTAAACAGGAGTGATTATGAGTTCCGACGTGTGTGTGTGTCTAATCTACGTATAGAGGAGACGTCTGGGCTAAAAAGCGTTCAATGCTTTTCCAAGTAAAATATCTCCAGTCTCCTCGTCTCTGATAAAGTGGACTCCTCCTCGCTCTCTGCTGCGGTCTTTCTGATTCCCAAATGGTACCCTTTCCTTATATAGTGCCAATACCCTGGACCCAGGACCCTGCGTAGAAGTAGTCCACTATATAAGAAATAGTGGTGCCCCATTTGGACACACATCTGTCTTTGCTGTTTGGACCCGTGTCGCCAATCAGACGGTCTATTTCTTAGACCAGGACAATGCCTACCCTGACACAGGATATCCGTTGGAGCGAGGTGTTTCAGGGCCCGACAACAGTGTAGTATAGCAGGCAGATGAGGGGTGGTGCCGAGCGACATTACACTTCCCCTGTCCCCCCTGCCCTGTCCCCCCTGCCCTGGCCCCTGTCCCCCGCTCTGTCTGTCTGCCCTTAAATCAGAACCACAACAGCCAGTGGGACACTCTTATCCCTTATCTGCCCCATGACGCCAAGTCTGAACGAAGTACATCAGGGTTTTACTGAGTGCAAGACAGCAAACGGTTTTGGTTTTGAGTAACAGGCATGTGCCAAAATAAAATAGGTTGCACATCAGACAAATAACATTCCTAGACAACACACACACATACCCACACCAAAACAGGCAGTTTCTTGGTCCTGCCTGTTCGTGTGCTTGACTTGAGGACCCTTTCCTGATAATGGTCCAAAAAGCTTCCTCAACAAGCGTCTCGCTCCATGTGTACAAATGCATTAGGACAGGGCTATTACCTGGAAGGTTAACCTAGGAACAGGCAGCAGAACTGGGCTATAACGTCTTATAGTCTGCTCTGTGCTTCAATATAAATCCTTAAAGCCCAGAATGAGTCTGTGTCCTTGACACTGCCCAGAGGGCCAGTGTTTATTTGTCTAGGACTGATGTGCTGCTACCTGTTTGACTGGGATGAATCAGTCTCCACCCTCCCTCCAACACAACACACACAAAACACAGAGAGAGCAGCATACTGCAGCAAGGGGCCCTCCAGGGGCCCATATCCCTGCCCAGATATTGGCCTTTCACAACTATTTCCTTGCAAGAGTACAGACTCATCAGTAAGGAGCTAGCAGGGACCAATGTTAGCAGCATCCGCTACTGTTGAAACACACACGCACACACACACACCCCACACTCTGTGTCTCTCAGCCTAACCCCCTCCTCCCCGCCTGTCTCCCAGTCCAAGCGTGCCGCGGCATACTCAAACTCCTATCCCAGCACTACTACTTAACAGCCCCACAACTCTGGACCACTTAAGTTGACTTGAAAAATAGGTAATCGATTACAATTCTGCCGTGTCTGTTGTTTCTCTCAGCTCCCTCCCCTCCCACCCGCGCATCCCTTGCACATGTTATTTCTTCATTTTCTGCCACTACCTTTTCATTTCCCTCGCTGTTGCGCGTCCTCCATGCTATTCTTTCCATTCTTTCTCTCCCTTTTTTCTCTTTCTTTCTTCTCTCTCCTCTGTTTCTACCATCCCCTCTTCCTTGCCTCTATGTTTCTCTCTTTTTCTCCTTTCGTCTCCTGCATCTTGTACCTGTCTCTCTCCTCTTTGCCACATGTCTCCGCTACCTCTCTACTTCTCCCACTAAGCAGTGGTCAGCTTATGCCTGACAAGATAATTTATCATGCCAAAAGCATCACGTCCCACACAGTACAAAAAATATCCAATCCCATTCTGTGCTGAGAAAGTCTTTCCAATTTGTAGCAAAATTGCATCGAGAAAACACAGACGTCATGGACTTTATTGTCCATGTTGATTTAGAGTTTTTTGGAGATGGGCTTCTATACTGTTTTAAATGTTGCATTTTGTAAAAATCTCACTTTTTTGTTGGACGTAGGCTCTCCAGTTCTGTGACAATTGTGCAAGTGACAATGCTACAATTACATCAATGGTTCATTTTTCAGACAGTTTGTAGGTTTTTAATGCTGGATTTTTTTAAACAGAAATAATATGCGCAAATACCAATAAGTTGTGTGTACCATGGAGGAGAAAGCCCGTTATTCTGGCTGTCTTGTGTGGGAGAGGTAACAGACTACGTGTGATCTAGACTCTCCTGGTCGTGTCTGAGGACAATGAGTGGGTGGTTGTGTGGGCCCATTGCCCTCTCGACTCAGACCCGTTTAATTCATCCCTACACAATCAATGGATTTGAGTAATGAAGTCCTGATCACTGCAGCGCAGGACTGTCGGCCCCCTTAACCACCTGCCGTGTCACCTGTCACACCCCAACCACTACTCACACCCCAACATACTCACACACACACACACACACACCACACACACACACACACACACACACACACACACCACAACACACACACACACCACACCACACACACACACACACACACACACACACACACACACACACACACACAACACAAACACCACCTTACCTGAGATAACGTAACCTTAGCTCAGAGAGGAGAAGCTGTTTGATCTCTGCAGCCATAGTGTGGTGTGGGTAGACAGTGACAGAGACAGGGCTCCCTGAGGGCATGCAGGCAGCAGGCAGCAGGGCTGTGACACTGGACATGACAGACTGCAGGGCCCAAGCCTCACAGCACTAACTACCATTTTAACACGCTGGGAAAAGTCTGAATTTGTCAATTGTATAAGTTCTGCACATTTCGGGATGTTCAAAATAACTGAATTAATTATATTGCCAGATTTGTAGTGCATTTTACAAGTAAGAAAACATGTATGAAAGATTTTAGGTCCCATTAGCTTAAAGCTTATTTGTTTAGTGATAATTACAACAGATGTATGACTGAACTATGTTAGTTCTTTCATCCCACAGAGTCTACATACAGCATGATGGGGCAGATGCTCCAGGATTTAGGGCACAAGAGGTTGTTGGAACCTTAATTGGGGAGGACGGGCTCGTGGTAGTGGCTGGAGCGGAATAGGTGAAAAGGTATCAAATACATAGTTTCCATGGTTTCTCTCTGTCTCTCTCTCTCTGTCTGTCTCTCTCTCCCTCTATGTCTGTGTGGGTGGGTGTTAAAGCGAGCATTTCAAGAAGATAGTTGGATGTATTGTCTGTTGCTTGGTTAATGTTTGTCTATTTTTGACACATTGTTTGAACTTGCAAAAGACATTTGCTGTGAGTTCCAAATGTTTGTGAAATTTCCAAATAACATATTTCTCTGTCCAATCTCAGCCCCTGACAACAGACCATCTCTTATCCCCCTGTGGTAATCTTTCAATCTCACCTATGATGTCACATGTTCAAAGTTTTCCTGATCTGTCACGGGCATCATCAATAAGGGCCCAGTGCCCACTGTGTGTGTTGGGGGCCTAATGTGTTTCCTATAGACAGGCCCATTATGTGTGGCTGTGTGTGTGGCTGCAGCCCCCCAGCCTAGTGTCCACGTCCTCCCCAGAGAGGATTGACTAAAGG
>NW_019949091.1:7703-9702 GCF_002910315.2 Salvelinus sp. IW2-2015
CTGAGATGTAGACCTAGTTCCATATCTCTACCAGTCATCCTCTGAGATGTAGACCTAGTTCCATATCTCTACCAGTCATCCTCTGATATGTAGACAAAGCATAGCTGTTGCTTTGGTTAGTTGGTGACTTTATTTTGTGTTCAACTGTAACCTGTGCTTATGGAGGAAACACCAGGTTTGGTTTGTATCTTTAACTCAGTAGATGTGTTGCTGTGACCTTGTACCTGATGCCTTCTGCATCAGCGTTCAGTGTATGTACTATCTTATCAAATCCTTATTTGATTATTAGTTCAATTATTTGCAGCTTGTAGAAAAGCAATAACGTGTTTTTCTATTCTCTCCGTTCACCCCGTCACWATAGGGCGTTGACTGTCTGGTCGACAGACTTCCTGGGGATGTCTTTTACTTTCAGGTCCTAGAATAAGTAGTGAAAACTTATTATGATGTCTGTAGCTTTTACCCTGTGTGTGACTCATCCTAGGATTGGTTAAATGTGTCAGTCAGACAGCTCCCCTCCACTAGTAGCGAAGTGAAATATTCACTGTACAGTACGGCCTGTAAATTATGTCCTTTCTGATCTAAAATGCCTTCGGAAAGTATTCAGAGCCCTTGACTTTTTGCACATTTTGTTTACGGTACAGCCTTATTCTAAAATGGATTCAATATTTTTTTTTTCTTCTTCTCATTAATCTACACACAATACCCCAATAATGACAAAGCAAAAACAGGTTTAATGAAATGTCCCGTCCCGTCCCCCAAAAAATAAGAAATAAAGAAATATCACGTCTACATATGTWCTTTGCTCCGTTCGTCTTTCCCTTGATCCTGACTAGTCAGCCAGTGCAGGGCGCAGGGCGCAGGACGCAGGGCGCAGGACGCAGGGCAACATGTTTGTACGTTAAAAGAGGTATTCCCTCTTGTGATTGAACAGATGGTAGCCTCCTCAACTCCCCAATCCCACTTCTGAATACCCTGCATTCAACACATGTAATGTTTTATTCAAATAGATCAGCATAAAACTAAATGACTACGAGGGCTGTTGTTGATGACATGATGGGTTTTGTTAGTGTTACAGCGTTTAATTACTATACCTTACTCTGCCACAGCCTCTACTGCACCCTAGTGGGGGAGGGAGATTACAGTGAATATTATTATAGATAGAACATGTTTCTCTCTCCTCTCTGTCTCTCTCCTCTCTGTCTCTCCCTCTCTGCTGTCTCTCCTCTCTGTCTGTCTCTTTCTCTCTCTTTTCTCCTCTATCTCTCACACCTCTCCATTTTCTTCTTCTCTCTCTCTCCTCTCTCTCTCTCTCTCTCTTTCTCTCTTTCTCTCTTTCTCTCTCTCTCTCTTTCTCTCTTTTCTCTCTTCCTCTCTTTCTCTCTTTCTCTCTTTCTCTCTCTCTCTTCTCTCTCTCTCTCTCTCTCGCTCTCCTCTCTCTTCCTCTCGCTCTCTTTCTCCTCTGTCTCTCGCTCTCTCTCACACCTCTTCCATTCTCCGTATGCCAGTCATTCCCTCGGTGCAGTTACATCCACTTTGAAGTAAATATGCTCTAGTATTAGGTTACATTTTGAATACCCAGAACTGTACATGCTTGACTTCCTGTTATTTGCTCAGTGTGTTAGGAAGGCAAACACAGCTGACTGACTGATGGATTTGGTCATTAACCCTCAGGGTTGGAACCTTTTAAAAGGCGTCTGAATAAAAACGGGCAACTTCTAGCATCCGTTTGTCCAAAACCTACCTCCAGGCCGTGTGTGTGTGTGTGGTGTGTGTGTGTGTGTGTGTGTGTGTGTGGTGTGTGTGTGTGGTGTTGTGTGTGTGTGTGTGTGTGTGTGTGGTGTGTGTGTGGTGTGTGTGTGTGTGTGTGTGTGTGTGTGTGTGTGGTCAATGGGAGTAGAGAACAGGTGTGGTAGGAGGGTAGATGAAGCCTGCGACTACCGTCCTGATCAGTTGGGGCTTTCTGTAATCCTAGAAGGAGAGGGTTTGCATATCCTGCTCG
>NW_019949091.1:12871-20190 GCF_002910315.2 Salvelinus sp. IW2-2015
CCTCCCTGCCTGCCCTCTCCCTCCCTGCTCTCTCCCTCCCTGCCTGCCCTCTCCCTCCCTGCTCTCTCCCTCCCTGCCTGCCAACATTGTGATGAAGACTGTTTAGATTGTGTGTCTTTGTGTGTGATGGTGGAGGAGCAGGTCAACAGTAGTAACACTGTATTCTTCAGGATTTAGCTGAATGACAACAGGAAACCCTAAACAGGAAACCCTAAACAGGAAACCCTAAACAGGAAACCCTAAACAGGAAACCCTAAACAGGAAACCCTAAACCTTAACCCTTTATCCTTAACCCTAACCCTTTATCCTTAACCTTTACCCTAAACTTTAACCCTAAACCTTAACCCTAAACCCTTAATCCTAAACCTTAACCTTAAACATTAACCTTTTTTWAATMTTTTTAAAATTTATTTCACCTTTATTTAACCAGGTAGGCCAGTTGAGAACAAGTTCTCATTTACAACTGCGACCTGGCCAAGATAAAGCAAAGCAGTTCGACACATACAACAACACAGAGTTACACATGGAATAAACAAAACATACAGTCAATAACACAGTAGAAAAAAAGTCTATATAAAGTGTGTGCAAATGAGGTGAGGAGGTAAGGCARTAAATAGGCCATGGTGGCGAAGTAATTACAATTTAGCAGATTAACACTGGAGTGATAGATGAGCAGGTGATGATAGTAGAGATACTGGTGTGCAAAAGAGCAGAAAAGTAAATAAAAACAGTATGGGGATGAGGTAGGTAGATTGGTTGGGCTATTTACAGATGGGCTACGTACAGCTGCAGCGATCGGTTAGCTGCTCAGATAGCTGATGTTTAAAGTTAGTGAGGGAGATATAAGTCTCCAGGGTTCTAACCTAAACCCTAAACCCTAAACCCTAAACCCTTAACCCCCTAGAAATAACATTTGACCTCGTGAGGGACCAACAACATTTCCCCAGTTGGTCAAATTTTTGTTTGTTTAGTTTGACGTCTGGTCCCCACAAGAATAGCCACAGACACACCCCAAAAAGAGGAGAGATGCCATTAGTAGAGAGACTGTGGATGTAACAGTCATTAAGTAATTAGTTAGAGACTGTGGATGTAACAGTCTTAGTATTAGTGTAGAGACGTGGACGTACCAGTCCATTAGTTGTAGTGTAGAGACTGGTGGAGGTAACTAGTCCTCATTAGTATTAGTATACGAGACTGTGGATGTACAGTCCATTAGTATTAGTGTAAGAGACTGGTGGGAGAACAGTCCATTAGTATTAGGTAGAAACTGGTGGATGTAACAGTCCATAGTGGTAGAGACGTGGGGTAACAGTCATTAGTATTAGTGGTAGAGATGTGGATGTAACAGTCCCATTAGTATTAGTGTAGAGACTGTGGAGGTAACAGTCCATTAGTATTAGTGTCGAGACTGTGGATGTAACAGTCCATTATGTATGTAGTGGGTAGAAAACTGTGGATGTAACAGTCCATTCGTATTAGTATAGAGACTGTGGAGGTAACAGTCCCTTAGTATTAGTGTCGAGACTGTGGATGGTTTTTGTGCTTTGTCATTTCTCTCTGAACCAACCCTTAACTGATGAGTCTGCTAGGGCTCTGGGCTGGGTCCTTAGCTAGATGAGTCAGGAGTGTGTATGACTGGGAACACGGTAATCTGGTCGGTGAAAGGGTAATGTTCAGAACTGGCAGTGGCTGTGGAAATACAAGGTGATACAATTTGCAGAATGATTCATTGGGTGCGCCGACTAAACAAAAGCAATACCTTGTTAATGACACAAATGTATGCCACGCACACCACACCCACACACACAACAACACACACAACACACACACAACTGTCTCTCTCACCACACCAGCTGTCTCTCTCACACACCACACAACAATGTCTCTCTGCACACACACACCACAATGTCTCTCACACACAATGTCTCTCTCTCACACAACAATGTCTCTCTCCTCACACAACAATGTCTCTCTCACAGCACAAAACATGTCTCTCTCACACAACAAACAATGGACTTCTCTCACACACATACAACAATGTCTCTCTCTCACGCACTAACAACACTGTTCTCTCTCACACAACATGTCTCTTCACATGACACCACACACACACGACTGTCCTCTACACACAACAGCACAATGTTCTCTCTCACTACACACACCACACAATGTCGTCTCTCGTCACACGACACACAATGTTCTCTCTGACAGCACACATCCACACACACACACACCACACCAACACACACAACACACACCCACAACACAACACACACAACCACACACAATGTCTCTCTCACACACACACACACATACACACACACACACACACACCACAACGTCCAATGTTCTCTCTCACACACACACACACACACCATGTCCCTCTTCTCACAGCACACACACCCACACAATGTCTCCTCTCAAAACACACAACACACACACAACACACACACCACTACAACACGCAACACACACGACACACCCACACACACACCCACACACACACACACACACACACACACACACCAATGGTCTCTCTCCACCACAGACACCAATGTATCTCTCACACACACACACACCAGTCTCTCTCCACACACACACACACACATGTCTCTCTCACACACACACACACACACACACATACACAATGTCCTTTCAAACACACCCATCACACACACACGACACACACATACAACACCATGCACCATGTCTCTTCTCCACACACAGGTGCCCACAATGTTCTTCGTCACACACACACACAATGCTCTCTCGACACAAACACACACAACACCAATATCTTCTCTCACACACAACAAATGTCTCTCTCACAAACACAACCACATCAGGCAATGTCTCTCTCACAACACACACACACCAATGTCTCTCCACACAACAGCACACACACACACACACAGGCACACACACACACACACATACACAAAACCAATGTCTCTCTCAACACACCACACAACACAACACACTACACACACACACACACACACACACACACACACACACACAACCTGGTCTCTCTCACACGCTTGTACCGCATGGCTGTGGCCCTTAACAAATGTCCTATGAAATGAGGAGGCTCTGTATCGGCTTTCGCATGTGACATGATGTGGGTTGACGTAGGTGAGGGCGGGAAGGTCCTGTAGCAAACAACAAACTCCTTCTTGACAACAGTTGCTCCACTCTGCGAAGTGCTAAGGAGTATGAAAATGTCCTGACTACTGTAGAGACAGTGATCAGCAAGTATGAATGTCCTCGCCTACTGGTAGAGACAGTATCGAGAAGTATGATGTCCTGACTACTGTAGAGACAGTATCAGAAGTATGAATGTCCTGACTACTGTAGAGACAGTACAAGAGTGATGAATGTCCTGACTACTGTAGAGACAGTATAGAAAGTATGAATGTCCTGACCTACTGTAGATGACAGTATCAGAAGTATGAATGTCTGACAAATGAGAGACGTATCCGAATAATGAATGTCCTGACTACTGTGAGACAGGTAATCAGAGTATGAATGTCCTACTACTGTAGAGCAGTATCAGAGTATGAATGTCCTGATCTACTGTAGAGACAGTATAGAAGTATGAATGTTCTGACTTACTGTAAGAGACGTATCAAGAAGTTGATGTCCTGACTACTGTTGAGACAGTATTCAGAGTATGAATGTCCCTGACTACTCTGTAGAGACATATCAGAAGTATGAATGTCTGATACTGTTAGAGAACCCGTATCAGAAGTAGTGAATGTCCTGACTACTGTGAGACCGTATCAGAAGTAATGAATGTCCGATACTGTAGAGACATACAGTTATCAGAAGTATGAATGTCTGCTACTGGTAGAGACAGTAATCAGAAGTTATGAATGGTTCCCGACTAACTGTAGAGACAGTATCAGAGGTATGAATGTCCCGACTACTGTATGATGACCAGTAATTCAGAAGTATGAATGTCCCCGATACTTGGTAGAGACAGTATCAGAAGTATGAATGCCCTGTACTAGTGAGAGACAGTATTCAAGTATGAATCGTCTGAGACTGTAGGAGACAGTTATCAGAAGTATTGAATGTCCGACTACTGTAGAGACCTATCAGAGAGAAGAATTCCTGACTACTGGTAGACAGTATCAAGAAGTATGAAATGTCCGACTTACTGTTAGGAGAGACGGTACTCAGAAGGTATGAATGGTCCTGACTACTGTAGAGCAGTAATCAGAAAAGTTGAATGTCCTGACTACTGCAGAGACAACTAATCAGAAGTATTGAAAGGTCTGACTACTGTAAGACCGTATCAGAAGTATTGAAATTCCTCGACTATGTAGCAGACCGTATCAGAAGTATGAATGTCCCCGACTACTGTAGAGACGTCAGAAGTAGAATGTCCTGACTACTGTAGAGCCGTATCAGAAGTTATGAATGTCTCGACTACTGTAGAGACAGTATCAGAAGTATGAGATGTCTGCCGGAGACTACTAGAAGTATGAATGTCCTACTACTGTAGGATCAGAAGTAGAATGTCCTGACTACTGTAGAGACAGTATCAGAAGTATGAATGGTCTGACTACTGTAGAAAGTATCATGGTAAGATATCCTGTAATACGAATGTATCAGAATGACCTGACTACTGTAAGACCAGTATCCAGGAAGTATGAAGTCCTGACTACTGTAGAGATCAGTATATCAGAAGTATGAGTCCTGACTACTGTTAGAGCCGTATCAGAAGTATGAATTGTCCCGACTACTGTAGAGGCGTATCAGAAGTATGAATGCTCCGACTACTTTAGAGACAGTATCAGAAGTATGATCGCTACTATGTAGCAGTATCAATTAAGTCGTACTGAGAGCAGTATCAGAAGTATGAATGTCTTACTGCAGACTACGAGTGTATGATGTTGACTATGGACTATCAGAAGTATGATAGTCCTGACTACTGTATGAGACCAGTATCCAGAGAGTATGAATGTCTCTGATACTGTAGAGACAGTATCAGAAGTATGAATTGTCCGACTTACTGTAGAGACAAGTATTCAGAAGTATGAATGTCCTGACATACTGTAGAAGACAGTATCAGAAGTATGAAATGTCCTGATACTGTAGAGACGTATCGCAGAAGTATGAATGTTCCTGGATGGGGGACTTGTAGAGACACGTTATCAGTAAGTGAAGTTCGACTACTGTATGAGACAGTATCAGAACGTATGTAATGTCCTGAACTACTGGAGACAGTATCAAGGAAGTATGAATGTCTGACTACTGTAGAGCGAAAAACTGACTGTAGAGTCAGGAGAAGATGAATGTCTCGACTACTGTAGAGACACTACAGAATATGAAGTTCGCACTACTGTAGATACACGTATCAAGAGTATGAATGTCCTGACCACTGTAGAGACAGTATCAGAAGTATGAATGTCCTGACTACTGTATGAGACAAGTATCAGAAGTAGAAGTCTGACTACTGTGAGAGACGTATCAGAAGTATGAATGTCCTGACGCTGTAGAGACAGTTTTATCAGAAGTATGAAAGTCACTGGAACTACTGTCTACGACAGGTACGAGACAGTATAGAATATGCGTCCTGACTACTGTAGAACGTCATTCAGAAGTATGAATGTCTGACTACTGTAGAGACGTATCAGAAGTATGAATGCGCGACTACTGAGAGACGTTATTCAGAAGTAGAATGTCTTGACTACTGTAGGAGACATGTATCAGAAGTATGAATGTTCCTGACTACTGTAGAGACAGTATCAGAAGTATGAATGCTGACTCTGTAGAGACAGGTATCAGAAGTATGAATGTCCCGACTACTGTAGAGACAGTATGCAGAAAGTATAGAATGTCCCTGACTACTGTCTAGACGACATTTAGAAGTATGAATGCCCTGACTACTGTAGAGACAGCTATCAGAAGTCATGGAATTCCTGACTTACTGTAGAGACAGTCATCAGAAGTATGAATGTCATGGAAGCTACTGTAGAGACAGTATAGAAGTATGAATGTCCACTCTGGAAACGTATCGAGTAGTGTCCACTACTGAGAGCAGTATCAGAAGTATGAACTGTCCCTGACTACTGAGAGGACCGTATCAGAAGTATTGAAAGTCCCGACTACTGTAGAGGCGCAGTATCAAAGTATGAATGTTCCCGACTACGTAGATGACAGTATCAGAAGTATGAATGTCCGTAGAGACGTACATAGTCGTACTAGAGCAGTATTCAGGAAGTATGAATGTCCCTGACTACTGTAGAGACAGTATCGAAGTATGAATGTTCCGACTACTGTAAGAGACAGTATCAAAGAAGTATGAATGTCCTGACACTGTAGATGACAGTATCAGAAGTAGAATGTCCTGAAGACTGTAGAGACAGTATCAGAAGTATGAATGTCTCTGCTACTTAGCCGTACGATGATGTCCTGACTATGTAGGCAGATGTACAGAAGTATATGAATGTCCTGACTACTGTAGAGACAGTATCAGAGTATGATCTGTCCGATACTGTAGCGACCAGGTATCAGAAGTAATAATGTGTCTGCTAATGTAGAGCAGTGATTCAAGAGTATGAACTGTCCTGACTACTGTAGAGGAAGTATCAGAAGTATGAATGTCCGACTATGTAGAGTACAGTATCAGAAGTATGATGTCCTTGACTACTGTAGAGACAGTATCCAGAAGTATGAAATGTCTGACTACGTAGAGACAGTACAGAAGTATGAATTGTCTGACTGAACTGTAGTAGACAGTTATCAGAAGTATGAATGTCCTGACCACTGTAAGACAGGATTCCAGTGTAAATGCCTGCAAGCGCACTACAGACAGCAGGATATGACCAGAGAACTGAAGGATCTTTTGGCTGAGCTAAACCCTTTCAAGTTCAATGTATGTAGTCCGATACGAGAGGGAATGTATTCTTTCTGTTGTTTTACCAACCACGACACAACACACACACAACACACACAACACACACACACACCACACACACACACACACAACACACACACACACACACACAGCAACACACACAACTCACACAGCACACACACGTCTTGTACAGTAACCTTGTGGGGACACAACAGATATTTGAGGTTTCTACTGAAATGAGTTCTTTCTGGAGGAAAACCCTCTGCTCGCAAAAAGAAGACTCACAAAACACAAAAAATAATAGTAGACCTCTGTGTGTGTGTGTGTGTGTGTGTGTGTGTGTGTGTGTGTGTGTTGTGTGTGTGTGTGTGTGTGTGTGTGTTGTGTGTGGTGTGTGTGTGTGTGTGTGTGTGTGTGTGTGATGTGTCTGGTGTTGTGTGGGTGTGTTCTG